>NC_052511.1:18716040-19016040 GCF_014356525.2 Nilaparvata lugens | reverse complement strand
TAATATGTTACTGAAATTTATGACCAGGGATATTATTTGCAAGTTCAAAGGAGAAAACGTTACAAAACGTTCCAATGATGTTGAGCATTATTGAATTCATAATGTATGTAATCTTATTTGATTCTCAAAAAAGTTTTTTTTCTCATTAAATATTTATGCATTCATTCAAATTCGCATCCTAGTGTCAGTTGCACAAAAGCCGGTTAAATTTCAATCTTGATTGATAAAAAAACAAACAGAGAAGTCTTCTTTTCGAATGGACCTTCTCCGATTGTTTCTCGTGGAATTAATCTCGATTAAAATTCAACCGGCTTCCGTTCAATCGGGCTCCAGTCGATTGATAAAGGCTCCTGTGAACTTTAGATTTTTTTCGTATGCAGTTTCAATTTATTGATGGATAAAATTTAAGATAGGTATAATCTACTAGAGAAGTAGAATAAGAAGGGAAGGGAAGTAGAAGAAGAGAAAAATATATACTAAATAATAATAATAATATAATAATATTATATTATAATAATATAATAGATATTCATCTCGGGCCACTCCCGTGTTTCAGATGGCCGTCGGTCCCGGCTGCCTAAAAAGCAGTCGTTAGGTCATGTCAGAGGCCCTGAAATTGATCAGTTGCGACCTGAAAACTCTGACACCAGACCTGAGCCAGCCAGGTCACTCGATATTATTATTATTACTAAATAATGAAGAATTGATAATGGAAATGAAGAATAAATATACATTTGTGATTCATCTTCTTCTTCTTCTTACAAACAAGGATTAGGCTTCAACCTGTTCCAACTCACATCTAGCCAATCATTCAAATATACATAAAAAACCCATTATTGCCACCGCTTGCGTGGTCTACCAACATCTCTTTTGCCTACTGGCTGATAATTATAGACTTTAAATGGTATTCTTTCAGCTGACATTCTTTGAACATGCTCCCTCCATTGATGCCAATTCTCCGTAACTATTTCATTTATGCTGCAGATGTTCAATTATTTCCTAATAAATTTATCCCTGAAATGAAGATATATGATTTATTTGTTAAGATTTCGGATTTCTCTTATCTCTATTCTTATCTTCAAGCATTCATCATCAAATCCGGTGAGAGTGAGAAAACAGATAAACCTTTGACTACTATTGAGTTGGTTTCATAGATGAAGAATACCTTCCAATTACAGATGAATCATCCATGCCATCATAAACGTTTGTTATTGAATTCGCAGGCCAAGAAACCGCCGATAAATTGATTGCGACGCTCTCGATTGTGGCGAACTATCGACCCAAGAGTTGTGTGGAAAAATGGTGGAGTCATCAACTTGATTACGTTGCTTGACCTCCGGCCGCCGGCTCACCGCCTTTCAGATGCATTCAGGCGTTATCGGAAAAGCTCCCTGCTTTATTTGATAAGGCTTTTGATTTCTCAACCGTGCTCATCTCACAATTCTCGGCAGCGCTGTAAGGTATTTGTTAGCATCACTTCTATCCGCACACTGTTATTGTGTCGCTGGCCGATATGAAACATCTTAGGTCGACTATTATATATCGAACTGGATGAATCGACTATTATATATCGATTTAAATAGGTCGACTATTATACATCGATATGAATAGCTCGACTATTATATAACGAACTGAATAGATCGACTGTACACAGCGCGAGGTTGACCTAGTTTCCGATAAATAACAAGTTCTGTGTTATATTGCTCCTTGTTGCTTCTTATCGATGATTCGTTCACATTTCAACATAGAGATAGAGTGTCATAGAATGAGCGATAATACTGTGTACAAGGAGTTTTGGAACCTCAGCGCTATAGAAAAGAGTACAATGAAACTATTGGATTCCACTGGACAAATACTGGAACGCTCAAATCTGTACCAGCTCAGCATTTTCTTGTATCTTTCTATTCCGTATTTTTCAATTTTTTGATCGTTTCGACGACCAATTCTTCTTGTTCTAAAATTATTGTTGCATATTCATTTTCAAAAAAATCAGTGGATTCAATCTACTTTTTTCCTTTAGTGGACTGAGGATAAACGATCATGAAGATCTGTGCTGAGCGGGTTGCCTAAACAACGCCTTGTTCTCAAGCATTCATGTTGAGTAGCCTACAGCGTAGTTGATCAATCTGATGAACATTGATTTGGGGAATATGGGAATCGGTAGAATATGTTTGAACATCTTGAGCACCTCTTGGTTGAAGATCGAACTCTCAAGTGAGAAGGATTCCAAACTATCAGAATGGTTCGATGAGAACTCATCTTAATTCTATTTGAATTAATCGTGGAATTCATTCATGATTAGAGTTAGCAGGCTTTCGTGCAACCGAACCATAGTATAGAGTTCTAGATAGATAGATGGATGAAGAATTTATTTTTGCTTAACACAATATACTATACAAATCAAATAAACAGACTCATACAGAAAACTTTCCATTCATTTATGTTCTAAACATATTGATATCATTTTAAAAATTCTATAGGCATGGCCGAAGCCGTCAGCCAGAATTGATAGATAAACTCCTTTCTCTCCCTAATCTGATCTTTGTGAAGTAGCCTCCTACTAAACATTTTCCTTGACAGATAACAATGGAACCTGCGATAAACAATAATGAAATCATGAATAAACCAGCCTTCTGATTATTTTAGTAAGCTATTTTACTATCGCTGCTAATCTGTATCTCCACCTAAAATAATAGGTACAACTAAGATCATCATAATTTGATTATTATTGTTTTCAACTATAAAAAGGACACAATATGATAAAATTCTCTACTAAATTTCTCGGATCATCTGCCAAACAATCGTAACAACATATTGGTCTCTATGAACAGTTTCTAATAATCACTGCTCTTCAATATCTACAAAAAATGGAAAAAATCACATCCATGAAATGAAAGAAGCAGAAGGTTCATTATTAGAGCTCTCAAATTAATAATTAAACTCCTTCACGAGAATACTCTTATATCTTGATGCTTCCTTTACATAACCAGGTAGGTATTTCCAGTTTTTTCCATTTAAATAGTCAAGCAATGTCTCTTCAATCATCATTGGGCTCCCTCCCAGAAATGGTATAGACTTCTATCAAGAAATAAAAAATAAAAAATAAAACTCTATTGAAAAATTTATTTACAAAATTCAGACTACTGATTTGAAATGTTGTACATATTGAACTGGGACCGGTATCATGCTATCTTTTCCTACGCTGATATACAAAAGAAAACATCCAATTTCAAAAATCTTGCAACGAAAATACGAGATCAAACTAGGAGAATAATGTGAATTTTGTACTTACGATCAGTGGTACAGATCGTCCACAAGCCGGACACAGTTATTTTGACGAGATACTCGTGTCCACAATCGTGATACTATCTTTCCTCTACGCTAATATACACAAGGAAACATTCAATCTCACAAGGAAAATACGAGATCAAACTAGGAGAATCATGTGAATTATGTACTCACGATAAGTCGTGCAGATAGACCACAGGCCGGACACAGTTATCTTGGCGAGATGCTCGTGTCTACAATCGTGATACTATCTTTCCTCTATGCTAATATACACAAGGAAACATTCAATTTCACAAGGAAAATACTAGATCAAACTAGGAGAATAATGTGAATTTTGTACTCACGATCAGTGGTGCAGATAGTCCACAGGCCGGACACAGTTATCTTGGCGAGATACTCGTGGCCACCGGATCCGTTGTAGGCCGGGTTTGGCATCTTCTCTTCGGTGAGCAGCCACTGGTCCGTCCACATGGCGACACACACGATGACCAGGCTGCAGATTGCCAGCAGTGGCGTCACAAGCCACAGCACGCCCTTCGGCATAGCATCATCAGCACTGATCTTGTCCCATCACAAAGCTCGCCCATCCGAACACACTGCACACTTACCCACTAAACTAGCACTCACTCAACTCGTTTCAACTCTCTAGATCATGAATTTGATGGAAAAAGTAAGTGAAATACATATTTGTCAGTTACTGAACTTGTCTCAACTCTCTGAGTGAATTAAATGATAAGTGGAAAACATATTTGTCACTTACTGAACTTGTCTCAACTCTATGAGTGAATTAAATGATAAGTGAAGAACATATTTGTCACTTACTGAACTTGTCTCAACTTTCTAAGTGAGTTAAAACATAAGTGAAAAACATATTTGTCACTTACTGAACTTGTCTCAGCTCTCTAGACCACGTATTTGATAGAAAAATTGAAGTTAATGATAAGCTATGGATATATGTGTCACTCTTGGAACTCGTCTTATCACTCTAGATTATGTATTTGCGAAGAAGGTGAACTAGATGATTGAGAATGAAAATATTTGACATTCTTTGACCTGATCTTACCCCTCTTGATCACGTGTTCGAATGGAAGGATGAAATGAATAAGTTAAAAACATATTTGTCACTTACTAACCTTTTCTACACTCTCTAGATCACGTATTCGATAGAAAAATTGAAGTTAATGATAAGTCATGGACATATATGTATCAATCTTGAAACTCGTATTGTCCCTCTTCATTACGTATTTGCAAGAAAGTTGAACTAGATGATTGAATATGAAAATATTTGACACTCTTGGACCTGATCTCACCCCTCTTAGTCTCGTGTTCGAAGGTAAAAATGAAGTGAATGATAAGTAGTGATTAACATATTCGTCAACCTCGGAGTTCGTCTTATCTCTCTAGATCACGAATTTCGAAGGAAAAGTGAACTAAATTGAAAGTAATGATTATATTTTTGTGATATCTGTTGAGAATTTCAATTGAGAGGTTTGCCATACATGGTGTCACCATATACTAGATGATGTACCTCTGGACTTCTGTTAATTAGATCTGAGACTTCATAACCTAAGTTCTATTTGATTTATGAACGATTATACTATATTCACTGTATATATTGAGACTTTCAATCACCAGGGCTCTGAAGAAATTCAATATCTTTGAATTTCTTCCAGTATAACTGAATTGGAACAGTTAATTTCTCTGTCTCCCGAACCGATACACTATGATAAACTGGGACTAATCCTTCCAGGGCGGATAGTAGAATACTGAGTAACACTCACGATGAATAATATTTTCCTTCCAATTGTCATTAAACGATTCTATCTGGAATTTGTCTCGTAGCAGAAAGTACTCTAAAGTCCATCACACGTTCCAATAGATAGTTTCTCATAGTTGTTGTAGTTGTTGGCGAGTTTGGATCTGAAACAGACAGAAAAAAATTGATTCTATTGACAAGATTTTGTTGAAATATACTTTAACTACTCTTCTAAAAGTTAATTCAACAATGAATTTCTCTCACAAAACATTGACATACTCTAGAAAGAATACAATGCACTATTTATGGTATGCAATGGAGTCATTTAATACTTCTTCAATCAGGACTTCGATACGTCTTCTTGAATGTTATAGGGTATAAGTAATAATTCTTTGTCATCAAATATTTCTAGATATTATCATTATCATCTAGATGCAATCATCATATTCGTAAACTACATCTCTCAAGTTTTGTAGAAAGTTTCAAATGTAATATAGGAGTTGAAAAGAGCTGGATAATTTTTTGTAAAGTCAATAACTTTGAGGAAGAATGAACAGGTACCGTTAATTAAGTGAGAGTTGCCTATAAATTAAAATAATGTCTAGATGAAAAATGCAAATTCAATTAGTTCATCGCAACGCCGCAAGACTCTGCCTTGGATTTCTCCGCAGACCGGGCTTAATTAAAACTCTCATATTTTCTTGGTCTTTACTATGCACGGCTTTAATGCCTTATACACGTTATCGCAACATTAAGCTTTTATGGTGGCAGCAGTCTTCGACTAGGGTATGCCATCCAAAGCTTGTTTTCATTTTTTCTCTCCTCTCTCTCTCCTTTCCCACCATGTTTCTCTTTTATCTCCATTATCTTGCTCGGCTCTTCAACTTTTTCGTGAAGTCATAGAAGAAGTTTGTGCTGAACGTGGTTGAGGAAATGAGCGTGAAGTCCTTAGAGTTCAAAGCTTCTCCAGCAAAGCTGTAAGGGTTCTGTTATCTTAATGCTCCCAAGGAGTTAGTCTCAAAGTACAGAGCATTACCGAATTACTTGGCAGCTCAGAGGCCGTTTTGACGCCGGATTACCTCGCAGTCAAGAAGAGGTTTAAAACACGACGGGATATTGCTGGTTGATTGATGAGAACAATGACAATAGCGGCTTCTCCAATATTATTATATGATTTAAAAAAAGAGCTGTGTCTATATGAAAAGCAATTGAATTTGAATTCGAATTACATTCGACTCTAGGGTACTTTTCGAGTGAAGGTGTACATAGCTGGGAGTCGACTGAGACCATTTCGAAATAATTGGAAGTGGCATGTTTCAAGAGATGTATCAATATAAAAAGCAACTCAATTTGAGATTTCATTTGAATCGAGGAAAGTTATCTAAAAGTGACAGCGCACACAATTGTGAGTCTACTGTAACCAATTCCAATTAATTATGAAGATTTTAATGACTTTGGAGTTGATTGGAGCTTGGAGAAATAATCTTCTTGTTGCTTATAGCTAATAAGAATATAGAGATACACTTTTCATTTGTGTCTGGAATATTCAGTTGAAAATACTGAATATTATAGTATTACAGTACTGTATTATAGTATTTTATAGTATTATAGTATTATATAGTATTTTTCTCCTGTCATAATGTTAGTTATGTATTTGTATCTCTTTGTCAACGCTCGTCACATGAGTTAATTATTCATGAATACTAAAATTCCATTTGAAATTTCATTATCCAATTATAGCTGACTGTATATTTATGATTTGATAATTTCGAATAATATATATTGTAGAAATATAATAATATGTATAATATAATAGTCCTTTTCCATGAGAAATGTAAGAGTTAAGAGAAACTCAAGAATGCAATGATAATTATTATTAAATGAAAATCCAAATTAAATGCTGTAAATCACCTCGAATTAATTTTGTTTTTTCGTTTAATAATAATTTATTATCAATTCATTAGCATTTAAATAAATGCAATATCTCAGTAATTTAAATCTGTAAATGTAATAACGGATAGACATACCAACAATATGGGAAATAGCAGCATCGTCTTAGCAAACTTGTAGCTTTGCGAAATATAACCTGTTATACATGTGATTCAGACACATAAAATGATTCATATGCAGATAATAATTTCAAGGAGCTTCCAATGTTACATCAATCTTATCACTACATGGATCATCCTGCATGCACCAGTTAGGGATATCAATCCCGGTCCATTTTTGATACATAACAATCCCTGGATTTTTGGGATCAGGAAACCTGAAATTGTGAATCGTATTTTTCCAAAAAAAATTCAATATAGAATTACATATTTGCATAACTAATTTATTGTTCTAAGTGTATTGTACTATCTTATTCTACAGGCACAGCCCACAGTTGCATAAACTGTAGGTATTCACTTTGTACTGGCTAAATAAAATTCGCATTATCGGTTCGCATCATTCGCAGAATGGTTGTTGATCGGTTGTTATGCCTCTACGTTGTTTGCTTCTGTTCACACAGCATCACAAAACCCAGTCTGTACCAGTGAGTATTGAATGTATTACATTGTGAGTATTATTTAATTTATTTGGTATTATTGGTATTTATTGTGAGTATTATTATTTAATTTATTGTGAGTATTGAATGTATTACATTCTATCCTCACTGCTCTAGACGGCGCAATATTTGCAATAGTGCTGATGTCATTTCCTTGAAATGCACTCAGAACTTTGAAAATACTTTAAAAATCAGAAATAAACAAGCACCATCTATTCACTCCCTGTCTAATTATTCCTTTTCTCTTCTCTTTCTCTATCATATGTAGAATATCTAGTTGGTTTAGCTTCTGAAAAAGTTACTCCTCATCTTTGAAAAATCTATAGAAATAGAATGTTCAATTTTCAAACTATTCCCAAGTATTTTTCTATTTAAATAATATCCTCTCCCTCTATAATGAGCCCCTTTTCATCTCCACACACTGTTACTGAACATGTAATTGAGGAGGAACAATTGTTCAAAATGCATGAAACTGATTTTTGCCAATCCCGGAATCATTCTTGGGATCCTGAAATTGATATTGGATGACCTCGAAATACCGGGATTGGAAATCAGTCCCCGGATTGACATCCCTAGCACCAGTTGAACATTCAATGAGAATAGATGACTGTGATTGGTTGAATAGTAACAGCCAATGGCACTCAGCTAATCACTCCATCCCGTGTGACACCATTACCGTTGATACATCCTTGATATGTGGTATCTCGAGTTTCAGTCAAGTCTTGCTTTCAACTCCCATTTCCTCCCAACAGTTTAGCAAACGACACCAGTCCTGAATTCGTCTGTTTATTTATTCATTTGTTCTTACCACTTTTAAAAGCATGGCACCAACTCTTCTCACAGTTGGTTAGCATACGACTCAAACTGAGGATTGCTTGCTGTCTCCTTGGCAAGACTCGGAGACGCCAAGTTCATCAATATGCAGTATCATGCCATTCCATTTTCTCTCTTAATACTCTAGTTACCTGGCATGCATGACTACTGAATTCCCATTTACAATCTTAATGTAACTGAGAGTAATGTTTGTTTGTTTTCGTAGAAGGTGACAAATCGATATTATTTCTTAATTGTAAATATACCAAGTGATGATATTTGTTCTCCTAGGAGGTGAGAAATCAATATTAATTCGATTAAGTATAGTGAGGTCCACGTTATAATGACAGTGGATGAAGATAGGAGAATAGCGATGCCGATTCTCTGCATTATTTAATTAGATTTCTACACCGTCAAAAACATAATTGGCATCGTTGTGGACCTAGAAAAGGATAGTACCACTGGCTTTGTCGAGTGATAGACAAGTATAGCAATTCCAAAGTTGAGCAAATACTGTTATTATAACGTGGACCTCACTATAGAATAGCGATCATCATGAGATTCAGAAGTAATCATTGTAAGCCTCATGGACTAATAATATGTGAAAATCATAAATTGAAGAGATATCAATCAGATATTTAGTAATAAAGTTGAATTCTCTTCAAGTTTGAGTTTCTTTTCAAGTATTGAAACTTTCAATCATTTATACAGTTTTTTACAGTTATCAGTGACGACTTGGTGAAGCATTCTCATTTAATTTAAATCCTATCTTCCCTTCCCTCAGCCATGCCTATCTACCTACCTACCTTCTTCCACTTTCCTATCACACATCCTTTCCTTTCAGTTATACCTTACCTGCCTATTACATGGGAAACCATAGTTGGCAAGGTATTTTCCCCCTCTTTCTCCCAGCACACATCATTTTAGCAATATTGTCTTCTAATGTGTTGATATCATTGTTACTCTTATTGTTATTGTTTTGTTGTATATTGCTTTTACTCATTGTATTTAATAATTGTAATTTGGTTTTGAACTTTTCTGAATTCCTAGTTTATAATATATATTTTGGACAAAAATCAAGAAGTGTAAACATAACCTATTTTTGGACAATTTCTATCTAAATTTGGGAAAGGAACAGCTTTGGGCTTTAAGTCTGTTGTTTCTTTTCCAATCATTCATAGTTGAGAATTATATTGTATCTATCAATGTATGAATAGATAAATAAATTCTCGTTGATCATTGATCATTGATTGAATCAATTGAATCAGGTAACTCTATCTGTAACTTTAATAGTATTGAAATAATAAAAATCTGATCTACTCCAGTTGAAGAATATCGTCTTGTGAGTTGAACAATGTGGTTACTAAGCTGGCTATTTTGTTCCAAAAAACTCCAAATTGACATAATCTATTGGGAATTATAGTCCAGTGATTTCGGAGTATATAAACCCAACTGAACTTCACAAATGTACCTCAATTGCTGACAAAGCTGTTTACAATAGAATGGTTCCTATTGTACCCGTTCTATGGTTAACCAAGAAAACATTATAACAGCTATTGTTATGTTTATTTTGTAACGTCTCTCGCTAAACCAATGCTTGAACTTCCACTATTAAAGGTTCTATTCCACGAGGATCCTATTGAAACGTACAGTAATCCCTTTCTCCAAATTGATAACGGAGGATAGGGAAGCGTATTTCCTGTATAGGAACTCTTCAAAGAAGTTGTTTTTGAGAGTATCTTTCTATAACCCAACTCGTCCCATCGAATCTATATGAACCAGTTTATTTTCATGTATACTTGCAATCTTACATCGCTCTCCATGGAATAAAGCCACTAATAAATTTTTAGTGGATCTTCAAGTTGTATTACTTTTTCTGAAGTTTTGCTTCGTATCGAAAGAAGTTCACTTTATTATAAAAAAGATAGTCATAAACCATGATGACGTCACTAGAAATTGAGTAGTATAGCCATACCAATAACCTTTGAAAAAGTCAATAATGTATGGTGTTTGAATTTTATTATAGGCGTTTTCGGATCACTAAACTTTATTTAATCGCGTTGAAGGAAACTTATTTGACCTATATTCCGGCAGTTTTGAAGTTGAGAAGTTGTGTTGCTTGTGGAAGCACTGCATGTTCTCGTTTCAATGGGTTATGAATTCTTTAGATATAAACTTCATGGAATAAGTCATTGTACTAATTCAATAATAACAATAATTATTGTCTACTGCATTTGTTATCAACAATTTATTGCTCTAATTTTATTGATTCAGTTTTTAGCCTGCAGAAGTATGAAGATTGATTCAATATGTTTCCAGAGTAGACCGCTGAATCTTAAACTAACACATATAGTATGAATGAATGATCAGATTTCCATTCTGATTATAAAATGTGATAAAGTTGACACGAGCCAGCAGGGGGATTGTCACTCATGATTCATAGGAAGAGTACTCATTGTTCGTTAATAGATTTTATTAAATGCCCATTAATATTTATTTATTTTTTAATTTCATTGACAATTAAAAATCATAATTATAATAAATATAATATGATTGGGAGAAGACAACAGGCATAGCCCAAAACTGTCTTTTCCAAAAAAGAATAAGGTTAAGATTTCACTTTCACTTCAAAAAGTCCAATTTCCACTTCAAAACTAATGACTAAACTATATTACGATATTGTTGAGAATAAATCTCCATCGGGTCACTCCATGAATCTCAAGTCACATAACAACATTTCGTATAGTCTAATTTATTATTTCCAGTCTCCATACTTCATTTTCGAATGATTATTGTATAAAATCTACTCAGGTCATCTGTAACTATCAGAGAACCACATGTTGAAACCCGTATATATTGATAGCGCGATCAATCGAGGTTATCAATACACTCCCACCCAAATCATGCAAATAAAATCCAACTCCATATTAATAATCTATGAACATTTTTTCACCAATCATTTTCCACCCCATCTTAAAAAGAGCTTTCAGAATCAACAGAGTTTTTGTCTCCATCAGTGCAGAGATTGATAGCACGATCAATCGAGATATCAATACACTTTAGAACTATAAGGACAAGAGTGAACTCCTTCAACATCCTACCTGATTTTCGAAAGAGCTTCTAGGATCAACAGAGACTTTCCACTGTCTCTAACAGCGCAGCGATTCATACCACGATCAATTAAGCTATGAATACACTCCAAACTATTCGAACGTTCCACTCTCACAACTATTCAAACAAAACTAAACTCTATATCGATAATCTATGAACATTCTGTCACTTACTATCCGAACAATAGTGAAATCTATATCAATAGTCTATGAACATTTTATCACCAACAACATTTTACCAGATTGTTGATGGAGATTTCAAGATCAACAGAGACTTTTTACTGTCTCCAACAGCGTAGCGTTTGATAGCACGATCAATCGAGGTTATCAATACACTCCAGAACTACTGGAACAAGAGTGAACTATACCAATAATCTATGAACATTTTATCACCTACAACATTTTACCTGATTGTCGAAAGAGCTTTCAGGATCAACAGAGACTTTCCAGCCAGTGCCACGGGCAGTCTATGAATATTAACAGGTGGAGATGAGATCGCAGCGAGCACAGGACGGAAACTGAAGCGAACCTCTCCAGCAGGGAACGGTTTACGGGGACTGGAGCAAACCTCTCCTACGGGCAACGACTAACAAGGGCAGCTGCCGTGCCGTAAGGCCACCAAGCAATCAACACAAAGAGCATGAAGACGGGGAGAGACAATCGATATATCGAGAGCGTCGAGTCGACTTTGTGATTAAGGAAAAAACGGTCGCCTGCCTGCATCGTTTATGGGGCGTGAACAGGCAAAAGAGACAAGGGATGCGCGATGCGATTATAACAGCTTTTGCAGCATTCTCACGCTTCGGAAAAAATGACTCGTTTATTGACAGATTGAAGGGTTGAGAGGTGCAGCCCTGCAGAAAGCTGAGGAAATAATTGTTTTTTGCAGAAGTTTCTCACGAATTTTCGTGATGTTCGCTGGTCGATGAAGATTTCGTAACAGTATCAATGGATTATATTCTGATTAACTGATCATAACACTATGCAGATTCATAACATTCATGCAGATATTTCTCTCGGAAACCGGATGTTTTCTAGTTACTAAAGAGTTCATAGCAGTATCGTTGGATCAATTCTGATTAACTGATCATAACACTATGCATCATCATAACATTTATGCAGAAATGTCTCACGAAAACCGGATGTCAGCTGGTCAATGGAGAATTCATAACGGTATCGATGGATTAAATTCTGATGAACTGAGATTAAACTCTGATGGAATACCCTGTTCAACTACAGGATTTTGTTTGGTTTTGTGTGATAATCCTCACATGAGTTGTTAATAATCTTCTTCTTCCTGAAGTACCTTCCCCATAGCGGAGGTTTTCTGTCATAAAGGAGATTCTTACCTTGTTCACCATCGCTATAGGAAGATCATGTGTTGTAAAATTGAATGCTTGCCTGAGGTTTCTCAACCTTCAGAGAAATCAGAGATTCTTCCATGTCCCACTGAGCACTCACCAACTATTTTACCTTATAATAATATTGTCGAGGATAAGGTGAGGGTTTCTGCGATTTATGTGAGTTGCTTATCTCATGGTGAACAGAGTTTGATAAGATCTCACCATTGAGTTTACACTGAATTGATTAGAATACATAGAATTGGAGGAATTTCATTTGGATTTCAAATGCACACTAAAGCAGAAAGTGTGAGATATGATTTAAGATGATGTTCCATTTGAAATAAATATTTATGAACCAAATAAGTTCATCCATTCTAAGCTGCTTGTCTCAGATTCACTATAGTTATTATTGCTATCGTTCTACTACTTCTGAAACAATAATTATTGATTCACTCAGAGAGATAAGATGGAAGTACTCATTTTTAAGAATTAAAAAGAAGTAGATGAAATAATTATAAGTGTTTGTGCAAGTTGGAGCGAAATTTCTCAAAAGTGTGGAAACAATTACACTTTTCCCTAGTTTGCTTTGAGAACGTTTCATCACACTGATCATCTACAACATCATTGACCGAGCGAAGTGAGGTCTAAGATTCAAGACGACGGTTTCAATTTGACAGGTATGTTCCTTTTTTAATTGCGCGTCGATGTATATATAAGGTTTTTGGAAATTTTACATTTCAAGGATAATATATGAAAGGAAAACGGAGCCTCCCTCATACGCCAATATTAACAAAAAAATCAGAGACTGACTATAGAATTATTCATAATAAATCAGCTGTCAAATGGACTATAATACTACCCGTTCATAAACATCGAACATCTTGAAAATGTATCTTTCCATCAACGCTAGTAGACAGTTGACTATAATACTACCCGTTCAAAAACATCGAACATCTTGAAAATGTATCTTTCCATCAACGTTGTAGACAGTTGCAGCCAGACCTGATAACAGCGCTCACACTCACATTCCGGGACGACACGTCACGGTACGATAGGACAGAAAGCTCTATGTCTATTTAGGATTTTTTCTCGACATTTCAAATTGATAAATTATTTATTAATTTTTGAGAAAACATAACAACAGGCCAATGTAACTTACTGAGCGCGAGGTCCAATGTTCACAGAACTACTAGTATATATATCATCTATAACAGAAACTTCTCAAAACTTGAATTCGGTAACAGGAATAATTGCCACATTGGTCGAAAATCAATATGGAAGAAATGTTACCAGGAACGTGATTATATTTGGTGACACCAAAAGATCGATCAAAAAGCATTCAAAAATATAATCATTCCAACTGCAGATTCTCTCTATTCCACCGAATATTTTTCTAATATTTTACAATATTGTTACTGGTAGATTGTAACAAGCAGATCAAGGCTTGATTAAAAAAACCGAACACAAGCTCACTCTTCAATTTCCCACTTTTGTACAATGATAATGAATTAATACAAAAACGCGCCTCGATTCGCGTTCAAAGACCTTTCGACTTTAATCCCGAATTTTTATGCTCGTTCACGTATAACGTCAGCGCAAGCCAGTCGCATTCAATTGAAAAATCCAATCGGAAATATCTGCTCGGACTGACATTTATTCGATCCTTGCATCTCGTATTAACAAACAAAATGACAACGCTCAATCCACGGCTCAAGCACGGTGTAAATGCCCTTGTTTATTGACTGGTGTGAAATGGATGTACGGTATACATCCACCGGATATATACTATGTATAATCCACCAGCGGTAAATTTCGCCATATATTTTATCAACTTACATATACGAGTATACGTCCACTGTGAATTGAGATGTCATAGCTACTCGGTCAGCATTGACAGTCGCGAAACATCAATTTCGAGTTTTTCTCGTCATTTCCCAGCATCTATCCGGAGTCGAATCGAAAACATTATTCCACCGACGAGTATGTTTCGACTTGGAAACATTGAAATTTCTGACACATCCAATCTGATTGAGTGGTCTTTCTACCTGAAATACACTAGGTGACAATGGACTGAGAGTCAGATTGATGAGGATTGATGAGTTTATAAGCTGTTTAACACAAAATTTGTAGGGAATGGTGATCGGAAACAGAGTTATTATGACCCTTATACATGACAGTATTATAATTTTTGATCAATGTATGTAATATTATTTACTCCATGGACAAATAATAATTGACGACGATGTTCAGATGTTTGAAAATCGAATTTCAATGTGAATTATTTATACATATTAGAACATCTCAATATCTTGAACTATCATAATCCTCTTTACAACATAATATAATAAATAAAAGTTGAAAAGTCTTTAGTAACGTAATAACGAAAAATAAACAGCATGGGAGCTTGATGACAGCTTTTACATGTATTCAGTACAATTGATCAGCTCACAGAGTACTTTATACATACAGATAAAGCTTGATGCGAATGTATTGCACATTCTGATACAAACTAAGTTCTGAAAACACAGAATGAAAGAAACTACAATTATTATTCATATAATAACGCGAAAACGGTGAACTCTTCAGTTCAAACTATAGGCTCATAGTTGATTATTTTCATTAACAAACATTAGAAATGTATATTTTCTGCTTTATGTCATTGGTATTTCCCAAGAACTTCTTATAATATTATGTGGATATGGGTGAATTATGTGTAACCGCATGTAATTACCTATTATCTTGAGTTTTCTACATTGAGGGACGATTATTTTCTCTGGGACTGAAGGTTCTCTGTATCACAAAATCTCATTCCATAGGCTCAATAATTGTGAATGATGAGCTGATATAAGAAAGTAAAATCGGTTTGTAGATGAAGTTTATAAGAAAAAAGTAGTAGAATTGAGTAAACACATTGGCGTGTGATTGAAGAATAAGGGGACACATAATGATAATGCATGGAGTGAATACTGATACAGGGAATTATATTATATGAAGAATGTTAGAGAGGAGGTAAAGAGATTTTTAGATCACAATGAACTAAGAATTTTGATGTTTATATTAGCGTACTAATGTACACTAAGGCTAGGGCCACACGAGCGCAGAAGTACGTCCGTTGCAACTTACTTTTTGCGGTCGTCGCCAATGACACCACACGAGCGTTGAGTGTGGTGCGTCAACGTCAGTTGGCTAAACACAATTGAACCAGACGAAGCAATATCTTTTGCATGGCTCGACGTGCGTTGTAGCATTTCTGCGTAGTTCAAAAATCACCGTCCGTTACGACTTCCGTTACTTGGTACGCACGTCACCAATTCACTTATTACATATATACTTATTTCAACGGACGCACTTTGTGCAGTCGTGTGGCCCTAGCCTAAATACAACTGTATTTGGAAAATATCAATCTAATTTGAGAAGATATCGTTTGTATTTGAGAATATTAGTGATTGTAAAAACATCAGATGTAATGAGAGCAGTCAATTTTATTTGAGAAGCTATCACATGTGATTTTGTGAACTTTGTACACATGCTACTAACTTGTACAATAGATGATAATTCCTCAAATACAATTAGAAAAGGCGTAGATGAAAATCTCTTTCCATGGTATTTGCATGAAGATCACTCCCATTCTTACCATTTTGACCCAGATTACTGCTTGTCATATTGATATTACTTGACATGGTACAACACGTTACCCATGTGAATATCAGTAACCACATTGGTACTACAAGTCCATTCAAATCCCTGATCCGCTCTTCGACGCCGACTGAAAAGATGGAGCGGTATCTGATCAGAGGATGATCGGGAAAAATGATGACATTACACCTTGAGTAGCTACGCGAACAAGAGATGATCATTTACATGCTGATTTCAATCCCATTCACCGCAGCTCCACGTTCGGATAAGACGAATTCGCCGGATAAGAGTGTCTGAAAGGCTGCTCGCAAGATAGAACACCTGCACAAAAGGATATTCCACGCTGAATTAGGGATGGCAAGAAATTTGATATCTATCATACTATTAGACTGGCGGTGAAAAGCGCTACTCAGCAATTCCACAGTATTGGTTGAATGTGGGAGTATCGCTATCGTATATGAGAGATTCTGACAGTTTGAGGTGGATTTCACGAGCCTCAAAGACGAGCAAATGTAACAGAGAAGCAAAACGAGCTCTGAAAGCCTTCAGCGATGACGATTGAGCGAAATGGATTCTCGATTCCAATGATCAAAGATAGCGGCAGACGCGGCTACATTTCGTCTCTCATAGAATAGAAGCAGGCTTAAGTTGCTCTTATCTTGCAGATGATGTGATGAAGACGTGAGGTGTTGCCTATATCTATCAATAAGGTTTCTTGCTGCGGTTGATTGAATCTTGAAACGTGTCATTGAATTTTTGTCGTATGTTGAAGAGATGGATTTATGGGTCATTGATATTGATTCTTCAGGTTTGTTTCATTTCAGTGGTCAAAATTTATTTCTTGAGTGGGTTAAATAGAGAAAAATATCTATTGATTTATGTTCCTTTTCAATTTTTAGGTTAACAACTGTGGTTGATAGAGGTGATATGATAGTATTATAAACCAGTTTCTACTCAATCATAGCTCTAAAGGTAGCAGCTCTACACGAAGATCCTTCTTCATTCCAATTTATCTGCGCAAAAGCTTAATAATTCTGTTCAAAATTTTCTATAACAAATGATTTTCTATTCAATTTGTGAACTTTCCAGTGAAAGAGAATTTTTGACCATGAAGCTCCCCAAGATTCTCAGATGAAGATTTTAACCTTCCGGCAGTCGCGCCGGTAAAAAGTAAAAAGCTCGTTGTAAAAAGTAAAACAGTGTCAGTTTTTTGCTGCACAAAGCTATTGAATGGGGTGGTGTCAGTGAATGAGTCACCTATGCATTCCAAAACTTTTCCCTCATCACTCCACTGAGTTGCAGTATCAACCGAGCAATGGTTCAGTCTTTGGGGAGGATATTTTTAATATTCTTTCCGAAGAATGGACATTGATATGTCCAAAGCTCCGCCAATTTATGTAGATGCATAACAATATAATTATCTATAGTTATTATATTACAAATTACTTTTCCATATCATATACAGTTCAATAATTATTTTCATAGTCTATATTATGTAAATTCATCTATAATTTTTCTGTATTGTAAGCTATTGTATATAACTGTATAAGTCAGTATATATTGTAATCTACATAAATAAAGTACTCAATCAATCAATCTTTAGGTGCCATTTAGTCGCGACAGTGCATAAGACGCACTGTGCATAAGATAGGGAAAGACTGTATACGGGACTGTAAACGAACCAATAACACAGAATTGATGGGTTTGCTTGATGTACCTTATTGGCCTATGAAATGGTAATCATCCAAATGTTCATAGGCGTAAAATAGTCCAAGAGCATGGAAAAAGTAATTATACAATTAACTTATATGTTTTGACAGTAAACAGAGCACATAACACTTGGAAAATTGGATGTTGTACAAAATACAACACGCGACTCTCGTGTGATTGAGTAGGGCGCGACTATACCGGAAGGTTAAGATAATTTCAAAAGTAAAAAATTTCAAATTTGTTCCTCCAAGAGAAGTTTATCATTTGTACTGGAGGAAGATCCTACAATAGTATTTATTCTTCGAAACCAAGCAATAATATTTTCGGGTGTTGACTATCACTCTTTCAATACGTCTCGTCAATAAATTTATTTGTTTGTGCTTTTGACTACTAACAGATAGGCATTATTTAAGTTATATTATGGCATCCAAGTAGATGATAACTAACGTTCAATTTAGAAGGCATTATTTAGATAATATAAGATAATATAAGATTATAAGATAATAAGATAATATAAGATTAAATAATAGGCATTATTTAATTTATATTATGGCATCCAAGTAGATGATAACGTTCAATTTAGAAGGCTTGTAGTGGGAATATAGTTCTCATTACAAATCCTCCTCGAATGGAAATAATATGAAGGTACTTCATGTTTCAAGATTACTATGGCTGTGGAGAAATATAATAATAATAATAATGACAGCATTCAATTGGAATTTTCGTTTGAAGATTATAATATTATACATTATTATGTATTCATTATCGTATGAATAAATGCGTTCTCTCAATTCATTTCCATCTCAAGAAATATCAATTTGCTAAAATTGGATCAGTTAATGAAC
The DNA here is from genome assembly GCF_014356525.2 of Nilaparvata lugens. Classification (NCBI taxonomy): domain Eukaryota; kingdom Metazoa; phylum Arthropoda; class Insecta; order Hemiptera; family Delphacidae; genus Nilaparvata; species Nilaparvata lugens. Next base: position 18,996,994 of record NC_052511.1, on the reverse strand, counting down.
ACACAACAGTCACCAACTTTGTAAGCACTGTCTCAACGTCTACAAAGTTCGCAGCCATTATGCTATTCAAATCACCAGTGTACACAGAAGCAGGTGGGCGGGCGAGGACAGGAGTAGTTGATTATTAGATGCATCGGCTCGATTCTAATCAATTAACCAATAAACTTGGAAGTTGCCAGCAACTACTAGTGCGCGGAAGGCAAGAAGGCAGCCAGCAAGAAGTTTCAAGAAAGGTAATTGAAAGACGAGTCGTGAATGCGGCGTGGCGCGGTGCGGTGCGGCGTGGCGCGGGGGGTGAAACGCTCGCGGCGCCGCCAAGTACTATTAAATAAGTCCGCACAAACTTGGCCCAACTTTGACTCAAGCATTCGTAACGAATGAGATCCGATCCAGACCGAAGCAGTGCGCGCATATCTAGGCTGCAACTCCGTTTCAAGATATTATTTCATCCCTACTGATTCCACTCGAGAATATTCCACAGTGCAGAGCTAATTCAATAAGCGCTGTTTAGTTTATTTGTCATTGAACTGTGTATTCGTGTTCTGAATTGAATGGAATCGAACTTGTTCTGAGTTGATCATAAGAAATAGATGATGAACAATCTTTGGTGAGCAGGAACTCTGTAAGCTTCTTTTTGTCAAAGATAATTTTTTCACCACTTCATTATATAGCGAAGGATTTATATTGAACTTTTTGTGTAGTTGAGAAGTTGATATTGTGGTAATTCATCTATAAATAATAAGAGAGAGTAGGGTTGTGTTTGTTCGTGTGTTCGTTTGTTCGCATCAAAACATGTCAACTTGTGGATTGCATACCGGAAAAACGGGATTGATTTAGATCTCCAAATTTTGCACAAAGATTCCAAAAATATCAATCTCGTGCTCCTGGAGGCCCAAATTTTAATTTTCCTTCTAGATTTTTCAGAATTAATGTTTAAATTTTATTAATGGTACATTCGATTTCATTAAAAAATCACCAAATCATATGATCGAAATTAAAAAAGGAACATCTGTTTCTATATTGCTTTCTACCTGAAAAACATAGTTTTGAAACTTCGTTTTCCTGATGCAATGTTTAGGCCTACACGTGGCATGGATTATTAATTTTTCAGCTAGAACAATTCTTGAGACAAAGTGCTAAATAAACGTCTACAGTTTCATCAGTGCTGTATCGGCAATATGAAAACGCATGCAGTTAATATGTCTTTGAATTAAGGTGTTGTTATTTACATAAAGAAATCATATTCTTCCATTTTTATTTAATTAAAATTTCAAAATTATTCGAGCCCTGATAGAATGACTGATTCACTGTACAGTCAGTCGGGGTATTTTGGCAAGCTGAGCAAAAAAATAAGGTCATATGCACCTTTTCGTTATATCTTCAAAAATGAAAAATGAGTTTTGTGGGTTGTCAAAACTCCCTCTGAAAGGGAAACTATTCAACTTATTCTATCTTTTAGTGTTCTAGTAAATAACAATGATCATCCATCCATGTATCATCTCCTATACTATAATAAAGGAAAGAACTGAAATATAAACGTAGCCTATACAAGTGTAAAGTATAGGGAAATTATGTTTGACGCATTATCACGTCAGAACTACTGGACTGATTAACTTGAAATTTTGCATATAGATTCTTGCTTAACCGAGGGTGGTTATAGATCAATTTTAAATTCTTCAAGATTTGATTACATCAAGTTTTCAGTTTGTCAAGTTTTCAATTATTTGTCATGCTACCAGTTTGTATGGAAGCAGCAGAAGATTTCTCTTAAAAGGTAAATCAGAAGATAGGTATGATTGGGGATCCTTTTCGAATGAAAAACAGGTTTTCCGTCTCAACCAAATTTTTTCCGCCATTTTGAATCCAACTTCTTTTCTTAATTAGAAGGTAGTCATACTGATTTACTTGAAATGCAGCATATAAATTCTTAATCAACCGAGGATTCTTATAGGCCTATTTTGAATTCTTCTAGATTTCATCACGTCAAGTTTTAAGAAAGACCCTTGCGAAGCACGGTTTACCTGCTAGTATTAAATAAAAAGACTGAAGCTGCGTTTACACCAGAGTTAATAACAAAATGTTAATAACTTAATCCTTATAGTTTCTATTAGATTGAACATATCTTATCATACACATGATGAACATATGTGGGTGTAAAGCTCCGTTCAATTGTCAAAAACCACGGATTTATTAAAAAATAGACCTGTTTCGGTTATTACACCATTGTCAATCTCTGATAAACTTAGTTTGACTGAGTTTAAACTGTGGTTTTTGTCAATTTCTCAATCTGTTTATTTAAAGGTGCGTACAGATTTACGCGCCGCGAGCATAAGCAATTCACTTTTAATCAGCTGCCAAGCTTTTTATATCTATATCTTATACCGTTTCTGTAAAAATACAGATATAGTCAGCTGATTAAAAGTGAGTTGCTCAAGTTCGCGGCGCGTATATCTGTACGCACCTTAATATTTATATTGAAGTTTATCAGCTGCCCATGCCTTCATGTTCAAAAATGTATAAGATTATACAGATTGTGAAAAATAGATGAAGAAAACACCTTTGCTGAGCAGAAATTTTATAAGGAACTTCTATAGGTCTAGTATAAGCTTCTATTCTTGAAGATAAATTGCAGCACTGTATAGTGCACTGTCTTGGTGTAGGATAATAATTTGTATTGTGGATCAAAGCTGCCCTTTCCTCTGCTGTACAAAAATGTTTTTTGTCCAATTCCTACAGATTAATATTGGTGTCCTTCCCAGTTGATATTGGAAATACCTTCATTTTCTTGAATCAATATCCTTGTTACTATTTAATGAATAATTATATCTCCCTCAATAATTCATTTGTTATTCAAATTCTCCTTTATTGGGATTCAGTCCATGTCATCTAACTCGTATGTCATATGTTCGAACCAAATCATTCCTTATCTTCTTTAACGATAAGAAGATGAAACTTCAATCAATGCTGGAAGTTTAGATTCGATCCCACATTAGCTCCTGTTTGATATGTAGCTTACAGTAATGTGCTTTCCAAAAATGAGCATTATTCATAACCTTCAATAAAATAGTACCATTATAAGAATATTAAAGTCACGTCTTTGACTGACTCGGAACACCGACTTTGACTGATGTTTTTGAAAAATGACACTTACAGAAATGAAAATAGGGAAATTGGCGGTTTTCCCTGAGTTTGAAGTAGCGGATTTTCCCGAGGGAAAAGAAAACGCAGGATGGAAGTACTGTAGTTGACTTGTCGAACGCGATGTGGAATTAGCCAACGAGTCGATAATTGAGGTCGGTTGGCTTTTTTTCAGAGCTAGCAGTTTTTAGCAGGCAGCGGTTGCCACATTGATTGCATTTTCCAGCTGCCTTCACCGCCACTGTCTGCGTTTCACTCATTTCCACGTCGCTGTAAATGTTGTTACAATGCTCAGAGCTTTATTCGCTTCCAATCATTTTTGGGGTCTTTCCATTTTTCGTCTTCCTGCCTTTCCCCCTCCACATACTCCTTCTTATTTCCTCCATTTCTGCTGCTTTTACTTCTTCTCCTTCTTCTTCTCGTCCTCCACCTCATTAGTTTTCCTCCTTGTTCTTATCCTTCCACTCTTTCTTCCCTCACTCCTTCTGTTTCTTTTTTCTCTTTCTACTCATCCCAGTGTTCCCTATTCTACTTCTTTATCTGTTTCCATTGTGAGAGTTTGTAGCTGTTCTACTTTAGAATATTGTATTCTATGCATTTTGACGTTGCTTTAACATCCTCCAATGTTTTCTGCAATAAATAATTTCTTTGAATTGATTCGGTAACCAACTATTTATTTTTCTTCATCACCTGCCTTTTATTCTCACAATTATTCAGCTCTCCTTATCCTGCAGCATTCTCTTCTCCTTATCCTTCAAATCCTTCTCCTTTCCATCATACAGTTCTATTTTTCCTTATTTGCTCTCATCTCCTCCGTTTCCTTCTCTTTTACTCTACCACTCTTTGGGGTTGTGTGGCAGAGAGGGACTAGAGTCCTAACTCATTCCTCAATGGAGGCAATTATTCCTTCTTCCTTCTTCTCCTATTTTTTCCCCAACTCTTCCTCTTCCTGCTTCATGTCATCTTATGGCTCAACCTTCTTCTCCTTTTGATCTTATAGTTCTTCCTCCTTCTCCTTTTTATCTTATTTCCTCTTCCACCTCCTTTTGATCTAAAAGTTCTTCCTCCTCCTCCTTTCCATCTTTTAGTTATTTCTTCTATTTTTTCTCACCCTTCCATCTGCTGTACTTCTTTCTCCTCCTTCTATTACTCCCCTTCCTCATCCCTCTATTCTTTCTATTCCTCAATTCTCTCTTCACCTTCCCACCATACCCTCTTCTTCAACACCTCAGCCTATCATCTTGCTTCTCTCCCGTCTCCTTCATGTTTTTATCTTCTCCTTTACCTTCTGATATTTCTCATCCTTCTCCTGCAACCTCCTCTTCTCCTTCTCCTCCTTTTTTTCCAGCACACTACATCATTACCAACTCCTCAACTACCTCCTCCTCCTTCTCCCATTCATCCAACACCTCATTCCAATCTCCTCAGCGTAACCAGTGACCAAAGAAAACTGATTACAAAGAAAGAAAACAAAAGCGAATCAAGTAGCTCCACAGAAGGGGCTCGCCTGAGGCTGAATTGACGCTCCTCGCTCACTCACTCTCTCTCACTCTCCCTCCTTCTAGCTTTGTCCAGATCTTTCTCTCTCTCTCTCATTCTATTCCACTTTTTCCTTCAAGCGGCGCCGACGACAGAACTACAGCAATGATTGGAGTCCCGAGTCCTGAGTGAAATTGATGGAAATCGAATGAGAACAAGTCGACGAAATCGCGTTGCTGCCGAGTTATTGTTGGCCCTGGAAACAATGCAGGAAGGCGACTCGCAATCTAGTCAGCTCAAGATTAGTTTAAGAAGGTTGTCGAAGAACAGGCTTCAGAAAACACTAACCCAATTGAAGGTGTGCCGTGTTAGAGGTGGGGGTCGATACATCGATGTTTCAGAATTCGATTGACAGTGTCAGTTTTCGATTGGAGTCAATTTTTTATTGAATTGTCAGTAACGTAGTTTCACATAAGAATTTACTATTCTAATAGCCTCAAGCCAGTTGCATACACATCGATTTTCGAACTTTCTATTTTTGGTCATCCATATAAAATCAACAATTGAACAGAGCTTGACAAACACATGAACACATTATGTGCTTGGCAAGTAATGTTCAATCTAATATAATTCAGACGGCAACGAATCGTTCATCCAGAGATCGATGAGAATGTAACTAGAATTTTAGCGCCCACAAATTTAAAGCTAGAAATTGGAAGAAAGTTGTACAATCTTCCGCCATTATTATCTCATCAACAAAGTATTCTAGGACCCCTGTTCATTCCAAACTATCTCTTTATTCTCATGTAAGGAAACCCCTTAAGAATTTGTCGGTCCATTTCAGAAACACCCTGCATACATTCGATCAGATTCTGAACTGTGACCAATTCATAATAGTTGCTTGAATGTTAATTGATATTCGAACCCATTCCACAACTTACATAAAAGTTTGATGATAGTAATTTTTTGATAATTCTGAACTGTGACCAATTCATAATAACTGCTTAAATGTTAATTGATATTTTCGAATCTCTCTCACAACTTACATAAAAGTTCGACATTGGTATGCTCTTGGTCTAATTTTCTTAAGTTCAGAGATATACTGGAACAGTTAGTTTTGATCCATCCGGATCAAAGAAAATTAAGTCAAGAGCAGACTAGTATTCTAATTTGAAATACGATAAAGAGGTCGAATTATCATTCTGAGAAGCTTACGAGTTAATCAGAGTAAGGAATAAATATTGAACATGAGCAAGTTGTATCACCACTCAAAGCATCTATGAGAAATTGTTGTTGGAAGACCTACAATTCTGAGACTGAAAAAAATGTATTTCTGTATTTGTTCATTATGGATGTAATTTTTCAAATTGCTGGTAGTTTAGTCCTGAGACTAAAGAAATGAAATAAATTAAAAGAAATTGTATTCTTGTATAATATGTAATTATGGCAGAATAGAACTCATTCTCATTTTCGTTTTCATTCTCATTTCCATCTTACAATTTAAATCTTGATAAATCATTATCATCTATCAATGATTTTACAATCAATCTATACGCGCCTAAGAACTGATGAATAGCTTGAGGTATAATTTTGGGATTATGAGTACGGGGGGAACAGCACTTCTCATAGACTTGGCAACTGCTCTAGGATGGTCGAGACATGGTGACATCCCGGACGTGCCATTAATCAAAGAGAGAAGAGACTGTGTCTGCAAGAGAAAGAAAGAGACAGTGTAATGGAGATAGAATTAGAGGTAGTGGGAAAGAGAGATAGTGAAACAGAGATGATAAGAGAGAGTAGTGAGAGAGGTAGATCGAGAGATAAAGAAAGTGAGAGAGCGTGGGAGGAGCCGATGGTCACCCATCCAAGACGAAGTCACAAAGTTCTGTGTCCCGTGAACGTGGTTGCATGCTTGTCTGGCAGCAAATGGTGCAAGCAAGGCTCGGGTCGGTCACCCATCTGCAGATGGACTGCATATCATCTGCAGATGGGACGATGAGCCGCTCCTAACGCTGAAATATTACGACGTCTGTTCCGAACAACTTACTGCCAACTGAATGTGGTTGGAGGACGTGTCGAGGTTTGCTGGCCCCAGTTAACAACTATGATCGATGTGTGATTTGGTGTGAGGGGTGTGGCAGTGTACGAGTTGTTTGGTAGTATTACACCTTCTACAATGTGAATAGCAAACATACTATGACAAACTGTTGTTACATTGAAACAAAATAGTAGCATAGTGGAAAGAATAGCATTTTTTTATTGATATTTGAGAGTAGCCCTGACCAAAAAATTATGAAAAAATAATACTTATAAGTTTATTAGTTCATTTAGTTTATCACAAACAATACAAAGATTGGAAAAGAAAAGCAGGTTGTTGCCTCATTCATAGTTCTAGATTTTACTGAGGAAAATCGAAGGGTTCGACTGTTTTACCTCTCCCAATATTATTTTGATGATAAAGAGCTTATTCTGGAAATGGATGAATAAATGAAAAAGTGAGCCCCTCGGGCTGGAGAAATTTCTCATGATCTATTGTACTGATTTTGAAATTCACAGCTTGCATATATGATAACTTGATTTATTATGTGAATCAATAGAACTTTATAGGCTAAAGGCCTATAGAGAATGCTTTTCAAGAAATGAAGCGTTTGGATTTATTGGTTTTGGGGATGAGCGAAATGAGATGGCCGGATGCAAACTATTATGACAGTGAAAACTATAGAGTGTACTATTCTGGTGCCCCACAAAAGTATGAGCATGGAGTTGGAATAATTATACACAAATCAATCGCACAGAATGTATCAAGCTTTATACCTACTAATGAGAGAATGATGCTTGTACAAATAAGAGCATTGCCAGTAAACGTGAACATTGTACAGGTATATGCGCCCACAAGTGAGCATGATGAACAAGTGATAATTAATTTTTATGCAACTCTTATCAAGAACATTCCTAATGAAGAAGTTCTTATAATAATGGGTGACTTCAATGCCAAGGTAGGAGAAGGAAGATCAGGAATTCATATTGGTCCCCATGGCCTTGGAGATAGGAATGAGTCGGGAGAAAAGCTTTGTACTTTTGCGGTGGAAAACGATTTGATTGTGATGAATACCTTTTTCGATCTACCTCCTCGGAGATTGTATACTTGGAAGTCTCCAAGAGATGGAGACGCAATCAGATTGATTATATAATGATGAATAGAAGATATAGAAATAGCTGCAAGACGGCCAAAACATTCCCAGGAGCAGATAGACTCCGACCACAACTTGCTGGTTTCCGATTGCAGACTACAGTGGAAGAAACTGAGGACAAAATCAACACAGAAGACATTTGACAGAAGAAAAATCAACGATCCACATGTGAGAGAGCAAATTGAGAATGTGCTCGGTGCTGCTCTGATTGAAGTGAAGGCAAGTTCGGAGATCGATGACAAAATAGGGAAAATAGTAGATGTCACAACAAGAATAAAGAAAAATATTTTGAGAGTTGATAAAGAGAAGAGGAAGTCGTGGATGAGTGATGAGATTTTGGAGTTGATGGAGGAAAGGAGAATGAAGAAAATAGATAAAGACCTAAATCAATATAAATCAATCAATAGACAAATAAGAAAGAAAATCAGAGAAGCAAAGGAGCAGGATTCAAGGAGAAATGTTTAGAAATTGAAGTGGCTCAGGCAAGGTATGACACATTCAATATGCACAAAAAGGTTGAAGAACTCACAGGAAATTATAAGAAGAGATCTGTGGGTGAAATAGTAAATTACCAAGGAGAAATAATTGTTGATATAGAGAATATGAAATTGGAATGGCAGGACTATGTTGGAAAACTCTTCTCAGACCAAAGACATGAACACGAGTTAGCAACTGAGTTAACAGGATCAGACATTATCTTTGATGAAGTTGAAGCGGCCATACAATCGATGAAAAGTGACAAAGCAGCTGGCCCGGACGGCGTTCAGTCAGAAATCATGAAACTTTTCAATGAAGATTTCAAAAAAGAGCTGACATCGGTTTTCAATGATATATATAACAGTGGAGAGATACCAGAGGAATGGTTAAGATCAGAATTTATAGTTCTTCCCAAAAAAACCGGGTGCCAAGAAGTGCAGTGATTATAGAACTATCAGCCTTATGAGCCACTTGTTGAAAATATTTTTGAAGATTATTCATCGTAGACTGTATAAAATCTGTGAGGATCTAGTATCGCCTACACAGTTTGGCTTCATGAAAGGACTGGGAACTAGAGATGCGCTTTTTGGTATACAGGTCCTTTTCCAATGCTGCCGCGACATGAACTGCAATATATATGCGTGCTTCATCGATTACCGAAAAGCATTTGACAGAGTTCAGCATAACAAAATGATGGAGGTCCTGCGGGATAGCGGAATTGATGGTAAGGATTTGCGTTTAATTAAAAACCTGTATTGGAATCAGTCGGCATCTGTTAGAGTCAACAATGAGAAAACAGAAGAAGTTAAAATTCTCCGAAGAGTACGGCAGGGTTGTATATTATCTCCGCTAATATTCAACTTGTACTCAGAGGCAATTTTCCAAGAAGCCTTGGAATACTCGGAGGCCGGCGTACTATTGAATGGAGAGAGATTTAACAATTACAGGTATGCGGATGATACAGTAATTTTTGCCGACACCCCGCAAGGACTTCAACTGCTAATGGACAAAGTCGCTGAAGCTAGTAAAATGTATGGTCTGGAAGTCAACATTAACAAAACAAAGACAATGATAATTAGTAAAGAAAAAGTTGACAATGTGCATTTTACTATTGATGGTAGGGTAGTGGAGAGAGTGCCAACTCATATTTACCTGGGTACAATTTTGAATGAGCAGTGGGACCATTCTGTGGAGGTGAGGGTTCGGATTGAAAAGGCGAGAGCGGCATTCAAAATCATGTCAACAGTATTCAAGTCGCATAATTTGACCCTTGAACTGAAAATTAGACTCCTCTGTTGTTATATATTTTCCATTTTGTTATATGGAGTTGAGTCTTGGACCCTGACTGAAACCTGAAACAACAAAGAAACTTGAAGCGTTCGAGATGTGGACCTATAGACGAATCCTGAAAATATCATGGATGGACAAAATTTCCAACAACAGGGTTCTTCAACAACTCAGTAAGAAGACGGAAATAATGTACACTGTCAAGAGACGAAAATTGGAGTATCTGGGACACATTATGAGGAATGGAACTAAATATCAGTTGTTGAAATGTGTACTAAAGGGTAAAGTTCTTGGCAGGAGAGGAGTTGGTAGGAGACGAATTTCCTGGTTGAAGAACTTGAGAACATGGTTTGCAGTATCCACCCCGGAACTTTTTAGAGCGGCTGTCAACAAGGTTATAATTGCCAGAATGATTGCCAACATTCGGTAACGGATAGGCACCAGAAGAAGAAGAAGAAGGCTAAAGGCTATAGGTCTCTGTATTGTTATTGGGTATGAGTGATGGGTCCATTCTTGGAAAATGATACTCAAGAATATCCTTACCATCAAATACTGTTCTTGAAGAGAGAGAGTGTGTTTTAAAAGAGAGCGAGTATGATAGAATATCAGACCAATGTCAGCAAGCCACGCCTTCAAACTCCCCATACTCTCTTCTGATTGGTGGATTGGAACGCCTACTGATGTAGTTCTCAACTCTGCCGGTAGATGGCTCCAGTTACAGGGTTCTGGTATCTGTACATTCCATAACGTTTCTCAGACTAACTTCTGATTGCACGTGGGATCGGTAGTGCTCGTTCAATTATTGCATTTAACCTAAACTGAAAACCTAAACCTGGAATACTGATGCTTGATTTGATTTGATGTATTGGAGCAGAACGTATGATATCACTTTATCTGTTTTTTTTTTTTTTGATAATGTTATGTCTTCATCTAATTGAATAAATATAATAAATAAATAGATACTGAATCAATGGATATTAATATAGGATGAATAGAGGAGCTTAATATCACACTGAATCATGAACATAAAAACTTGTACAGACAGAATCTTTTAGTAAGAGTTTATGTCTTTAAACTATCAAGATAATAAATTATATATGAAAAAAGTTGGGTTTTCTCAATATTTCGGATATTATCTAGGATAATACATGATTAATGAATCATTTGATTGATATTTTTCGACGTTTTCAATCTTTATTTTTCATTGATTTGTACTATATCATCAAAAGTTTACTTCAATGTTCTGGCTTTTAAATGCTGATCCACTAAGAAAAGTGATAACTTTCTAATCACCAATTTTTTTCTGTACTCCAGAAAGATTAGAAAGGAGAAGATCTCTTGATACACTTTTGCCTTTCATATGAGAAATCATATTCATCAAACATCATTGAATACATGAGGAACATATGAGTAAGCATATAACATTAATAGGAGCATAAAACGGTACGAGCCAAATCCTGTTCCTTGTAACATTCTCATCTTTTGTTTTCTCTGTGAGATGGGAGAGCCAAGGTGCCTCTAAAAGTCCTGAATAACAGTGTATAAAGACGACAATACATCATATTTCCTCATCTAATAGCTCCCATGCTTCACATCTTAATACCACATGATGTTGAAACAGGCTACCACATTTCTGAAGGAAACATCACCTATTTGATTTTATTGAGAGATTGAGGAGGAAGAAACAAAGAAAAAAGAGAGAGAGTATGTGAGAGAGAAAGAGAGTAAGTGAGCGAGAGTGTGAGATAATCAGGGAGTGAATGAGGGAGAAAGAGAGTGTGAGAGGGTGTGTGTGTGAATGAGTGAGAGATATTGAGGAAGAGAGTGAGTGAACGAGAGAGAGGTAGTGGTAGAGGGAGTGAGTGAGGGTGAGAGAGGGTAAGAGAGAATAGACGCGGATCACGACATTCTGGCTTATGGCAAGAAAACGTCAAGCCGAGTATGCACGGCTATAACTATAGCGGCAGCCGTGCAAATATAGATCTATAGTTGTGGGTTGTGGTAATGCGTGTGTATTCGGGGAAGACTAGCAGTTTCTGGGGATGATCACTTTTAATGGGTTTGCGGGGTGCGTGCGTGTGATGTACGAGCCCAGGGAAAAATAAAGAGATGTTCTGGTATAGGGCCAAATTCGTTGGCGCCAGGCTTACCCTCTAAGTTCGTTCTAACCCACCTTACGCCTTTTCGATCTTTATCTTTTTACAACTAGGCCTCCCTCTCTCTTGCACTTGAGCCTCTCAGCCTGCCACTAAATTACTTCACACTTTACGCGTCATCCTGACTGACTGCGACAGAAACTATGATGTCATCTCAGCGACTGAGATACCTCAAGACAAGTTGATCTCAGAATCTCTACCGTATAAAGTGAGCTATCAACTACTAATTCGATGTGATTTATTTTTAAAGATTCATGTCAATCTAATAAGATTTATTTAAAAAATATGTTGTAAATTCACACTGGGCACCAAAATGTTGTGGAATTTATCAATATAATAACTTGAACTTTTTACAGTAGAAACATAACCTATTTTTGGACATTTTATTAATTTATCAAAATTTGGGAATGGAATAGATTTGGGCCAATCTGTTCCTTCCTAATCATATTTATATGATTTGTGATTCTGTCCACGAATAAATAAATATCAATTATCCATAATGGAAAAGTCCCATTCATGTCACAAATTTCTTATGTTGCAAATTAGATAGAATTGCAAATAGCAACACCTTGTAGATAAGCAACGATTAAATAACGACATTAATCTTATAAATTTGGCTCTCATTCAATCTCATTCCATCAACTCTTTTGTTTATTGACATTAATCTAATGAATCCAGCTCTTATTTATTATCATTCCATTCATCCATGTTGTGTGATAGGAATACTATTATAAAGCTATGAAATAGCTTCGAGTGTTATCCACACTCTTATAAAATTCTGAATACTCCTATAAAACATGAGAACAATAACTGTGAGAGAGTAGAATTCCATATGGGAACAGGTGAAGGATTTGTTTCAATCTTGAAACATGAAATACTTGACCTAACAGTTTATTGAGAATAATTATTTCTCAGTTTTTTTGAACGATAATTGTTGGAAATGTATGGCAATGAGTATATTTTGAACTGTTCCTCTATTAAAAGTTTAAATCAGCACAGTTTATCATTGTGATCCAAACTAATTTGTGCTTTTTTCATCGATAACTTTCCTAGTTGGAGAATAATTATGATGGAGAAATGTATCATCTAGTAATATTAAACCAGAGTCAAACAAGACTTACGGTTACCTTCTCTCTCAGACCAAACTCAGATAGCTTGAATCTCGATTAGATATAGAACTCCCAATAATAAATTTGAATCTTGAATGTAGCGTACTGATGGAAATCTACGTCAGGATTAGAAGCTTTGATTTTTAAAAGAAATGGAACGATGCACCCGTAAAAAAAAATGTTCTGAGAAAAACTCACGTCCGAAAAATCATACTCCTATTCATTAAAACGAGTAATTCCATAAAAGCTAATCACCAACCCATTGCAGCTGTCCCTAATCAAACTGAAAGGTCTCCTATATTTTTCTGGAAAAAGCGCTGATATTTATTGAATTTGATAACATATTGGAAATTTTTCACCATTTGCCCAAGACTTTGATTGATTATCATTGATGCTGCGGTTTGAAAAGTAATCCAATAGGCGCATGCTTAGTGTAAGCCCAGCCAATCGATAATTAATGGTACTGGAATGCGCCCGTTCCCTTTCCAATACTCTCTTCCACCTTTCCTCTTCATCTGAAATTTCTTCTGTCCTTCTCTCTATCATCATCTATCGACTCTTCTATCCTTTCATGCTTAGTCTATCTGTTAATATTACTCTCTCTTCCACCGATCCTCTTCATCAAAAATTTCTTCTGTCCTTCCCTTCATCATCATCTATCGACTCTTCTATCCTTTTATGCTTAGTCTATCTGTTAATATTACTCTCTCTTCCACCGATCCTCTTCATCTAAAATTTCTTCTGTCCTTCCCTTCATCATCATCTATCGACTCTTCTATCCTTTCATGCTTAGTCTATCATTTCCTCCATCCTATCTTTCTAATCTGTAGTCTTCTCCATCCAACCACTTTCCACTTGGTTAGAAATTCTCTCTCTTACTCTCTCTTACTCTCTCGTTTCTCTGCATCTATTTTTTTTCTATCATGTATTGACTCTTCTATCCGCTCCTATTTTGTCCATCACCTCCTTATCCTCTCCTTTTAATCTGTCGTTTCCTCTATCCAACCTTTTTCACTTAATTAGCAATCATCTTTTTCACTCTCTACCACCGTTCCTGTTTATCTATCCTGTTCTTTATCATCTTTTGGCTCTTCTATACTCTCCTAATCAGTCTATTATCTCCTTTGTCCTCTAGTATTTCATCAACGGTCTGATCTATCCAATCCTTTCCACTTGATGAGCAATTATCTCTTCCACTCTCTCCTCCTCCGTTTTTTTACATATCTTTCATTCCTTTTCCTCTTCCTCTATCATTCATCGATTCTTTTATTCTCTCCTACTTCGTCTATCATCTCCTCCATCCTCTTCTTTGTCAACTGTTGTCTTCCCTATTCAACCCTTTCCACCTGGTTAGCAATACTCTATTTCACTCTGTCTTTGTCTCTGTTCCTCTCCATCATTTATCCATTCAATCCAAAGCTCCGCCAATTTATGTAGATGCATAACAATATAATTATCTATAGTTATTATATTACAAATTGCTTTTTCATCTCATATACAGTTCAATAATATTTTCCTAGTCTATATTATGTAAATTCATCTATAGTTTTGCTGTATGGTAAGCTATTGTATATAAGTGTATAAGCCAGTATATTTTGTAATCTACATAAATAAAGTACTCAATCAATCAATCATTCAATCAATCATTCCTTCTATCCTTTCCTCTATCATCATTCATCGACTTTCCTATCCCCTAACACTTAGTATATCATCTCCTTCATCCTCTCCTTTTTCATCTGTCGCCTCCTCTATCCAACCCCTCCCACTTTGTTAGCAATTCTCTCTTTCACTCTTTCCTCCTTCGTTCCTCTTCATCTATAATTTCCTCCATCAACTATAGACTCTTCAATACTCTCCTACTCCACCCATCATTCTTCCCTCTCTCATTTGTCATCTTCTCTATTGAACCCTTCCCTCGGTTAGCTGACTGCATGAAGACCGAACTCTTCAGTCATGGATGCCTTTCAACTTTTGACTTCAGCTATTTGCCGAGTTTAGCTTTTTGCCGAAACTGGAGTCGATTTTATTTCGACGTGGAGTGGATCGCTTCTCGACGCGTAAAAAGCGAGAATGGGTTCGACAGTTGTCCTGGCCGAGCTCGAATTCAATTAATTTGAAGGCAACATCGCGAAAAAGGATCTCGGGCTCGTTTTCTTCAGTGTCGAATTGAAAAAAGGCAGGCAGTTCGGTGCCGTGGGTTGTCCAGTTGCTAGGCTTGTTCCACTTCTCAATCAACATGACAGATCGGGTCCATTGTAAATCGAGTTGATATCGGAAAGGAAGGAAGTCCCCACAGAAGCCCTCTATCATCTCCTAATCACTAGACAGGTGTCCGTTATATTACATAGTTGTAGCATCTGTTATCAGCACCGTACTCTGTTGACAACATCACTTTGTAACATTTCGTCTCTTGATTATATAATGGTCGATCATATAGTTGATTATACAGTAAACTCTTATATAACAGCTCTTGCTGTAATTTGTAACTTGGTGTAGTTTGTCATTGAAGCCAGTACTGGCTGTGATCAACCAGAAAAAGGCCCACAGAAAAAATGTGTCCACCAATAAAATCTACAGATCCTTACAGTTGGAAAAGATCTACAGAATAAACTACTGATGAGGACAACCCTTTTCGTCCACTTCTTTTACTTGATCATATTTTATCTTTGTTGATCGATTATACAGCTCGATAGAACATGTGAAGTTTCAAACTACAGTATTGGAATAAAGGACTAATTATGGACTATTAAGGACTGTAATTAAACCGAAAGCGCACACAGAATGATGTGGCCACTAACAGCATATAAGGACCTGACAGTCGAAAAAGAACTACAGAATAAACGACTGATTGGGACATCCCTTTGCGACTTCTTTTCTCTTCAATGATTAGAACTACATGTATCATTACTCAATTCACGTCTCTTGGTTGATTGATTATAGAGCTCGATATCTTATGTGGAGTTAAAGAGATCCATGAAATAGCACGATGCAATATGAGGACTCTCAAAGAACTTAATTGAAGAACTCTAAATTGTGCAGACTTTAGTATACAATTATTCAACGTTTGAAAGCAGAAATACTTCTCCATGAAAAGATACTACTCTTTGTAATCAAACAATGTGCTGTAATACAGAAGACCACACATTCGAAAAATGAGAGTTAATAGAATTAATTGGAGCCATTTGAGAGAGGTGTAGACTATACTTGCACACGGCAAGATATCTTTGTACCCTACAATGAGTTGTTATATAGAAGAGCAAACAATCGAGAATAAGAGTTGAGAAAATGAATCAGCTTCAGCCATACATATTCGTTATAACATGTACCTGAGAATAGCATTGACATACACAAGCAATTGTTGGCAACGTAAAGTAGAAGTATACATTTGTTTAGAGACATACAAAAACATGCATATACAAAAACTAAAACAAAAACAATTGTAGAAAATTGATATAAAAGAAGAAACCAGAGACTAGTGTCATCTTCAATTATTGTACTTCAATTTCCATCTATTTGTTATCTCACTTCTGAAATCGACCTTGGTTTATTACCATTACCTCTGGTTCTTGTTTTTGTTTCTCGTGTTTACTGGTTTCATAAAATAGTATATTCTCTCATTCTCACACATATTATTAATTTGCTACGTTTATCATTACTTTATTTGTTGTTGTTTCAACATAATCTCATGGCCATATTAAGTTGGGCGTGTCTAGTATCCGCCAATGACAGTGGAGCTCAAACCCCATTGGCGAACAGCCAATGGCCGATCGTTGGGGTTTATCCACAACAAATGATAAAACCCTACTATATATTCTGCTGCTCTATGTAGAAGCGTCCAGTTTACTACAGTTTGATAATAGTGAGAAGAACTATCTCATATTGTTAAAATGTATGAATTCAGTGCTACTTATTTCTATTTATAAAATAATTATTTACATCTAAAACCTGGATATGGTGTGGATCACTGAAACTAGTTCTTTTAATTTGTATTTTCAATCTATTATTTCATTAATCTCAAAAAAGGGGACTATCATTCTATTTTATAAATATATCATATCGATTTTAATAAATTAGTGGCTTTGAACATAACAAATCGTTTCCGTTCAATGATTTGAATCTGTTGATTGTTTGAAATTGTAAATCCAAAGAATTGGAAATGCAGTGGATCTATTTCCAAATACAAAACGTGAAAACGATCATGTCTTGGTTGAATGAACCTTTTTTAAATTCAAACTCATCACTGCAAATCCAAGTTACACTTGACTGGCATTCTCGATTAGAGGTAAAACTGGTTCAATAATTTATTCATCTACTGTTTCATATGAATTGTAGAAATTCCACAATAAGAAGACGAAATCCCACGATAACAAGCTTGAATGGGGAGTTTCCAGGAACAATTTCTGTATATCTGTTATTGTTTCCAAGTTTTCTTCAGACGAGAAATACTCAAGATAAGTGGCGTTGTCGTAGTCTATACAAATGTTTTTATCCCAGCCAGTAATTTTATAGTTGGCTTTGAGCCATGTGACTCCCTCACATTCTGTTACAATAAAGCTCTCCGATTGCTCAATAAAACTTACTGATACGCATTCGCAACATCTCAAGTTGAACCGTACTTAACTAGAGGCGTTCAATTTTTTCATGTGTTTTCAACGATTTCAATAAGTTTCAAATCGGATTCATTACATCATTATGATAATTAGTATACTTGTTGAAATTATAAAAAAAGTAGTTCTTAAATTATGTGAAAGCTTAACCTACATCTGAAGAGAGAAATTTCCAATTACTTCTGTCGTCCTTGTGTTTTGAAATGAAAATCTGAGGGGTAATATTCATTATAAACTCATTCCACAACTTTTCAGTGTTCCAATTCATTTTAAAAATATTCCAATATTCACTCAAAAGCAGCTTCAATATTCTCTATGAAATTCAGTTCAATCTTACTCTTGTCATGAATTATCCTATACTATATTAAACGAGCAATTTCTGTTTATATGCTTAGATGTTCAGATGTTTAGATGTTTATATATATGTATGTGACCGGATCTAGAAAACGGCTCTAACGATTCTCACGAAATTAGGAACAAACTAGGTTTATGATATGAAAATTCGATTGCACGAGGTCTCAACCCTGAGATAACTCGCTGAAGGACATAAAAAGGATAAATACGTCCTTGAAAAAACAGCTAGAAATTTTGTCGTCTGTCGATACCGTAATGGAAGTGAGCGAACGAGTGCATGTGTGGGATCATTCAGCTGATCCCACGAGAAGGAAAATTAAGCAAGAAAAACTTATTTTCGTTTATTTCTCTTTTTTAAAGAACATGTTCACTTCAGAAAGTCCAAAACATTAACTAGATGCTGTTAGTGTAGAATAGTAGGCTACAAAGCATATTAACAAATATTGTAGCAATTATATTATATCATTCTAAATCGAATTCATAATTCATCTATTTATAATATTGATGATGTGTTTGTTTTTTGAAGTGTGGATAAATTGTTATTTTGATGAGTGATACTTAGATTATGATATGGATTGTAGTATAAATTTGAAAAGGGACAGTTTTGGGCATAAGCCTGTTGTGCCACCTTATATAACTGTAAAAATAATTGTACGACTGAGAAAATGAATAAATAAATATAAACTATAAATTCTTTCGTTACAAATTTTCTATGCTTTTACACTCCAGAGCAAAGCCCGGTCCCCCGATATTTTTCATTAATCTGGAACATCATCAATTTATTTATTATGATTTGAATATTATATTCTCTTAACAAGGCAGCCACTGATTCCAATGTGGATAATATTTACGCTATTGCTTTTCTCCGAGTCAATCATCTAAACTCCATACACCAGCAGTTCAAATATTCCAATCACCAATACATTCATGGAATATACTACAATCCAATAATATTGGACTGATATGATTTGTAATTGATTAAATGAATTCACATAGAAAGTTTTGTTTTCATCAATGAACGAAAAATGTAATCCTCACTCCGCTCCATGTCATGTTTAGTAAAACCTTACTGGGGCAACCTAATTATCCTTGGGGCACACTCACAGAAAGAAATTAACCAAGTGCAGCTCTTAATTTGATGATTCAATTCCCCGCACATGTTGTACGAACTTTTCACGGCGAAATGTGTCATGAACAATGGCAACTGGAGAAAATGGAAGTTGGGGCGATTACGTTGATATATCACGTGACTGAAAGAAAGAAAATCGCGGAGATGCATGTGGAAACTACCACTTCTGTTGCACATTTAAAGCGAGATGAAGAGAACAAAGGAGAGAGAAAGAGCGAGTAGGCATGAAAGTTGTGGAAAAATTCCGTTGGCCCTTCCGCTTCTGTTTTCAGGTGTAAGTTATAGCTTGAAGGGCACTGTTAGTAATAATTACTGGCCACCGGACGTGTAAGGGACCAGTGCTAAGGACATAACACTAAATCTTTGCTATCGCACTTTTTCACTCGCTCTGTACTGTTTCCAGGTCTGGCAGATAATCTGTTTAGTGTTTTAGCAATGGATTCAGCTTGACAGGTGAAATTCACAGGAGAGCGGGCTATCGGAAGAGTGTTGCCAAGTTGCAAAAGTTTTGATAGTAAAGTTGGAGATGCGAAGGCGGAGGAAGCGCTATCGCGTAAAATTCACGTCAGATTTCAATTTCAATAATAATATCTGAGAGCTTGACACCCTTCACGTTGAAGTTGGTATTTTCTCCTCACTTTTCTATTGAATTGGGTAGCTCGAATGCAACAGTATAACCGATGAAATTGTGTGAACATTTCAAAAAAAACAACTCTGAACAAATAATGATTTGCTGACACTGTAATTCCACGTTACACTTGACTGGCATTCTCGATTAGAGGTAAAACTGGTTCAATAATTTATTCATCTACTGTTTCATATGAATTGTAGAAATTCCACAATAAGAAGACGAAATCCCACGATAACAAGCTTGAATGGGGAGTTTCCAGGAACAATTTCTGTATATCTGTTATTGTTTCCAAGTTTTCTTCAGACGAGAAATACTCAAGATAAGTGGCGTTGTCGTAGTCTATACAAATGTTTTTATCCCAGCCAGTCATTTTATAGTTGGCTTTGAGCCATGTGACTCCCTCACATTCTGTTACAATAAAGCTCTCCGAATGCTCAATAAAACTTACTGATACGCATTCGCAACATCTCAAGTTGAACCGTACTTAACTAGAGGCGTTCAATTTTTTCATGTGTTTTCAACGATTTCAATAAGTTTCAAATCGGATTCATTACATCATTATGATAATTAGTATACTTGTTGAAATTATAAAAAAAGTAGTTCTTAAATTGTGTGAAAGCTTAACCTACTTTCATCTGAAGAGAGAAATTTCCAATTACTTCCTTCGTCCTTGTGTTTTGAAATGAAAGTCTGAGGGAAATATTTATGATGAACTCATTCCACGACTTTTCAATGTTCCAATTCATTTTAAAAATATTCCAATATTCACTCAAAAGCAGCTTCAATATTCTCTATGAAATTCAGTTCAATCTTACTCTTGTCATGAATTATCCTATACTATATTAAACGAGCGATTTCTGTTTATATGCTTAGATGTTCAGATGTTTAGATGTTTATATATATGTATGTGACCGGATCTAGAAAACGGCTCTAACGATTCTCACGAAATTAGGAACAAACTAGGTTTATGATATGAAAATTCGATTGCACGAGGTCTCAACCCTGAGATAACTCGCTGAAGGACATAAAAAGGATAAATACGTCCTTGAAAAAACAGCTGGAAATTTTGTCGTCTGTCGATACCGTAATGGAAGTGAGCGAACGAGTGCATGTGTGGGATCATTCAGCTGATCCCACGAGAAGGAAAATTAAGCAAGAAAAACTTATTTTCGTTTATTTCTCTTTTTTTAAAGAACATGTTCACTTCAGAAAGTCCAAAACATTAACTAGATGCTGTTAGTGTAGAATAGTAGGCTACAAAGCATATTAACAAATATTGTAGCAATTATATTATATCATTCTAAATCGAATTCATAATTCATCTATTTATAATATTGATGATGTGTTTGTTTTTTGAAGTGTGGATAAATTGTTATTTTGATGAGTGATACTTAGATTATGATATGGATTGTAGTATAAATTTGAAAAGGGACAGTTTTGGGCATAAGCCTGTTGTGCCACCTTATATAACTGTAAAAATAATTGTACGACTGAGAAAATGAATAAATAAATATAAACTATAAATTCTTTCGTTACAAATTTTCTATGCTTTTACACTCCAGAGCAAAGCCCGGTCCCCCGATATTTTTCATTAATCTGGAACATCATCAATTTATTTATTATGATTTGAATATTATATTCTCTTAACAAGGCAGCCACTGATTCCAATGTGGATAATATTTACGCTATTGCTTTTCTCCGAGTCAATCATCTAAACTCCATACACCAGCAGTTCAAATATTCCAATCACCAAATACATTCATGGAATATACTACAATCCAATAATATTGGACTGATATGATTTGTAATTGATTAAATGAATTCACATAGAAAGTTTTGTTTTCATCAATGAACGAAAAATGTAATCCTCACTCCGCTCCATGTCATGTTTAGTAAAACCTTACTGGGGCAACCTAATTATCCTTGGGGCACACTCACAGAAAGAAATTAACCAAGTGCAGCTCTTAATTTGATGATTCAATTCCCCGCACATGTTGTACGAACTTTTCACGGCGAAATGTGTCATGAACAATGGCAACTGGAGAAAATGGAAGTTGGGGCGATTACGTTGATATATCACGTGACTGAAAGAAAGAAAATCGCGGAGATGCATGTGGAAACTACCACTTCTGTTGCACATTTAAAGCGAGACGAAGAGAACAAAGGAGAGAGAGAGAGAGAGAACGAGTAGGCATGAAAGTTGTGGAAAAATTCCGTTGGCCCTTCCGCTTCTGTTTTCAGGTGTAAGTTATAGCTTGAAGGGCACTGTTAGTAATAATTACTGGCCACCGGACGTGTAAGGGACCAGTGCTAAGGACATAACACTAAATCTTTGCTATCGCACTTTTTCACTCGCTCTGTACTGTTTCCAGGTCTGGCAGATAATCTGTTTAGTGTTTTAGCAATGGATTCAGCTTGACAGGTGAAATTCACAGGAGAGCCGGCTATCGGAAGAGTGTTGCCAAGTTGCAAAAGTTTTGATAGTAAAGTTGGAGATGCGAAGGCGGAGGAAGCGCTATCGCGTAAAATTCACGTCAGATTTCAATTTCAATAATATATCTGAGAGCTTGACACCCTTCACGTTGAAGTTGGTATTTTCTCCTCACTTTTCTATTGAATTGGGTAGCTCGAATGCAACAGTATAACCGATGAAATTGTGTGAACATTTCAAAAAAAAACAACTCTGAACAAATAATGATTTGCAACATTGTAAATTTGTTCATTTGATGATACTGATAACCGGTGATAAAATGGGTGACTGTAATGCACTAGAAAAATCTTCCATTGTCAGGGAATTTAATCAATGAAAAGGCTTCAGAATTTGCAGTATCATCGGGATACAGTAGCTTTAAGGCAAGTAAAGGCTGGTTAGAAAAATTAAAAAACGGCATGACATCGTCCAAAAAGTGATATCGGGTGAAAGTGCTAGTGTTGATATGTACCCTCTTGTGAATTCTCGAAAGAAAAAGTTTTTAGAAAAGTTCAGAAAACGTTCTCAGAAATCATTATGAACCGAAAGACGATTTCAATGTTGATGAGAATGGTATATTCTTTATATTGTGGCCCAATAAGACACTAACTACCGCCCAAATCATTAATTACCGCCCTTGATGTATTATAAGATTCATGAGAGTGTGGCAGTTTTCTTGACAGAGCAACCTCTCAATAACGAATACCTCTCTGCAGCGAATTTTTTCTCGGGATAATCAACTTCGTTATACAGAGGTTCAACTGTATTTCAATCATGATAATGAGTAATGAGTATTTCTGAAAAACTTTATGAATGAAATTAAATTAGAACAATAAATTGTGGCAGCATTGTTTGTTTCCATTGCTCAGATTAACTTCCTTCAATTTCAAGATCATACTCACCAATATTTGATTAAAATTAGAAAATTAAAAGTTTGTAATATGATCGAGTCCGTAAATTATATTAAGCTAATCTAACCCTTGGTATAATCAACACAGGTGGAAATAGAAAATGTGAGATAGACTTATTAAATGCCAATGATTACATAATTTACATGTTGATTACGGAATAATTATTCACAGCATTGACTACATGGATTCTCGTCCAATAATCATTATCAATCGATTCAATAACTGTAATAAACAAATTCATCGGATGAATCAAAATACAATACAGCCTACTGTTTGTGGAACGAACCATCTCATGCCCAAATTTCTACAAACAAGCTTTACCTCAATTTTATTTGCTAATATTTGAGAATGTTTGAATATAGCCAAGCTCCCGTTTTCCTGGATCACTTAGAACCCATACCATCAATATTCGAGAATAATTCTCAAATATAATCGCAGGTAAAGTTTTTTCTGGATTAGGACTGAACATCGATCAACCAAACTCAGTATGGAAATTACTTTTGCCTTTAACCAAATATTGAACTCACAAATTCGCTCTTCTACAACCAATAATAATTATTCCATAAAGTTCGCGAGCTATCTGACTGGCGCGTTTTCAGCGTGGTTTACATTTTCGAAGCTTCAACGATTTGGCATATTGATTGGATTGCGGGTAGTCTGCCAAGTCACCAGCTCATTTCCGCCGCACAGCAAGTTACAGCAAAGAGCAGGCGTCTATTTCCTGTTCATAACCTTCTAGCCGACAATTCTCTCTTCCCTGTTTACTTTCAGTGCTGATCAGCAAAAACCTCACGAACACTGCTCAGATTTCTTCAATGATCAATACGACTTGTTAGATTATTATTATTATCATGTTTTATCATGTTTAGGGATGTCAATCCCGGGACTGATTTCCAATCCCGGTATTTCGGGATTATCCAATATCAATCCTGGGATCCTGGGACTGATCCCGGGATTGGCGAAAAACATTTTCATGCATTTTTCAATTGTTCCTCCTCAATTACATGTTCAGTAACAGTGTGTGGAGATGGAAAAGGACTCATTATAGAGGGAGAGGATATTATTAAAATGGAAAAATACTTAGGAATAATATTAAAATTGAACATTCTATTTCTATAAATGTTCTCAAGATTAGGAGTAGCTTTTTATTTGATGTCCTACCTTAAATTTGCTGTATCCTACATGATTGTGAGAACTGAGGAAAGCAAGATGACTCATCAGTCTTTTTTATGTAGAACGAAAGCATTTCTATCCTACATCAGGACGGGATAGAGTTCACACTTTTATCACTTTGAGTTCACATTGTATAGTGAATTAATATCACTTGAATTAATAATATTAATAATAAAATAGGATACTTTTTGTAAGACTGTAACGCCATACAGACCGAAGAACGTAAAAGCTGAACCACTACACTACTAAATGAAATTTCGTAGAGCCAACTATATTTACTTTAACTAGATATTCTATTTATGATAGAGAGAGAGAAGAGAAGAGGAATAATTAGACAAAGAGTGAATAGTTGGTGATTGTCTATTTCTGATTTCTGAAGTCTCCAAGGAAATGCCATCAGCACTATCAATGCAAATATTGCGCCGTCAAGACTGGTAATTGTGGTGCTGTGTAAACAGAAACAAGTGTAGAGACATAGCAACCGATCAACTACCATTTTGCGAGTAATGCGAACCGATAATGCGAATTCTATTTAGCCAGTAAAGAGTACAGTATACAGTATTATGTATATGCAACTGTAGGCTGTGCCTGTAGAATGAATTAGTCAAACACTAAGAACAATAAATTATTTATAAAAACTCATATTCATCACCGTAAATGAATTCTATATTAAATTGTTTTTGGAAAAATATGATTCACAATTTCAGGTTTTCTAATCCCGGGATTGACGCTGAAAAATCCCGGGATTCATCAGAAATGGACCGGGATCCCGGGATTGACATCCCTAATCATGTTACAAATGAAATCCACGTGAAATGACCCTTCAACACTATCTTTTTTTGTTTATTTCAAATAAATAGTTTGAATTCCTCAACAGTACAAAGCTTATAGAATGATAATTTCAATCAAAAATTTATCAAATCATTCACACACAGGAGATATAATACAAATACAAAAATTAATACATGCAAATCAATAACAACAATCATAACAAATCAAGAACTGTGGTGCAAAAAAGATGGAGGATTGAAGGGTTTTTTAATCACGGTTATCCATGAACTAGGAAAACCTTTAATCCTTGGCAGGGTAGAGAAATTATCATAGAAAGTGATGAATAAGACTCGTGAAATTGATATTATTTCAACAAGACTTTGTTTATCTATTTCTTCTACTGCCAAATATGTCTATGTGTATTATTATGACTATATGCCGAATATGGGCTATCTATCAACTCACAGATGAAACTATACAAATCGTTTTGTTTTGCTTATTACTCGTAATAAGCTTACTTTGAACTACTGTTCCACATTTTGATTATTTTGGCATGTCTAGTCTCGGCCAATGACAGTAGGGCTCAACCTTCATTGGTCAACGGCTGATGGCCAATAGTAGGACTTTAATCACACTACATCACTGATACTCAACGTTCCGGCCTTCAGTTCACTAGCGATTGATATTGTGTAACAAACCGACTCTAGAATCTCGGATTGCTTTGATGAATTAGTGGTTTTGGCGATAACACATCTTTTTAATTCAATTCTGAAGATAGAGAGATGGATAGATTCAGTGGTATTGGCTTCTTGCCTTGAAAAATGATAAACCACGAGAGCTGCAGATATTATTGGAATATTAGGCTGGCGGTTGTAGGCCTTTGCGCTCTCCTGGCCAGTCTGACTGGACAATGTCCAGTGGACATAGCCTTTCCACTTGTAAGCTCGAATTTTTTTAGTGTCTGCACTTCCACTCAGCTCCCCTCTGTCCAGTTCTGCTGGACGAGGCTGTATCCATCTCCCACTCGTGATAAGATCCACCCATGATGCCTCTACAGCTCGGATTCAATTTTTGCAAACAAGTCCTCTCATAGCTGAAAAGACAGTATTTGAACTTTGAAGTTTTTGGAGGCCTCATTTCATTTTGTAATACTCTTTTCAATAACAGTCAAGTCACATGTTTTCTTTCTCCTTGTATTTTTAATTATTACAAAATTAATAAATTATTATCCTCAGAGTTACTGTCCCTGTCTTCAGTAGTATATTCTTCATCACTATCACTGTCCGATAATTCAAACTCTGATGTTTCTTCTTCCAAGTCACTCCTTATTTCTTGAGGATTCAATTCTTGGTCAGCCATAACGGAAATTGAAGTCAAAAATTAAAAAAAAAACCTATAAAAACAAACCATCACTCCAACTCACCCAACTTCTAGGTTAACAATATCTATTACTAGATAGTGAGGAAGCAACGCATTAACCCACAATGCTCACTTATAATAGCTTCATATCTCACCAACAGACTGCAGCTCTTTACAAACAATTAGAGACGATAGGGAATATAACACAGAGCAAAATATCCAACTACGCAGTTGTCCAGCACTACTGGACATGGGAGCGCATCAGAATTTTAGTTTTGTCCAGCTATGTTGGACACTAGAGTTGAGGTGTCGATTGTAATGCAGTAAATTACGAGTGGATTGGGAAAATGGTGCTGTCCAGTGTGACTGGACAGGAGAGCTGGTGGGTCACATTCATGTTAAAATTAACGAGCGCAAAAAGTTAATCAAGCCGTCAATGTGTGTTTTTATACTGTATTGCTTGAACTTTAATGATAAAGAAATCTCTCCATCCCATCCTGATATGATATTGAAATTCCATTGTTATTTCTGTTTACTTATACAGCCCCCCACTCTATACAACCAATTCAGTTATTGGAGGTTTCAATCCAGCTTGGTGAAATTTCTAGATTGAGAGATACAATCATGGCTGCTCCATCCCTCTCAGCTCTCCAAGGAAAATGTCGGCTTCGCTCATTTTCAATTTGGAACTTTAAAAGTTGCAGCCGCAGACACCTTCTGTAACAGATTAGTCCCAGGACGGACCCGATTGCTACTTCTTTCTCACTCTTCCCTACTTATTTCCCCTACTCATTCTCTCTCTCTCTCGCCGCCTAATGAGAAAACCATGACGTGGATCGAGCGATCTTCCACTCGTTGATGTTCTTATAAATCGCACAAACTTTCAAATTCACTCCGGCCAAGACTAATGAGTGCTGCACGATCAATACTTTTGCGTTGAGGAATGAGTGTAATCAAATTGAGCAAGCTTTCTAGTTGGTCGTGGTCTCGGACCCACAAAGAGAATTCACAATTTTCTGTACAAGTTTCCACTCTGAACTTATCACTTTTCTATTTTATTCTGAGGGTTTCTTCTTCATTTACGATGTTACTTTCTTTCTCACTCTCTCTCTCTCTCTCTCTCTCTCTCTACTCATCATTTACCAATCTTCTAGCTTCACTATGTTATCCTCATCTCTATAGGTCTTATAGGTCCATAGGATTATGGGATTATACCTTAGGATAGGACCCTATAGGATTATAGGTCTTCCTGTTCAGATCATCTTGCAAAATCGATCAAGTTGTCCATTCATATTGTCACGTGGTAATTTGAAACCACCAAATATTTCCAAATGAGACAATAAAATGTAATAGAACTATAAAATTGGAAAGAAGGTTAGACCTATCTAAAGAGTAAATCAACTCAAATCAAGTATTATTAGTGATTAGGAGTAATAGCATTATCAACAACGATAAGAAAACATGTATTATTGTGATTTAATAATTATGAGAACCCATTGGTAAGATCAAAAAATTATAAAGCGGCATAATTATTATTGGCGGATTACAAAAAAAAAAAATAAAATAAAATGCATGAACATGGAGGTTAGAGTTACTTGTTTACGTTTTGAAAAGAATTAGTCGATCTTGGATAATCGATAATTATCCGAACCAATACTGAACGAATCAGCTGATTATTCGATCAACCCATATGACCGGTTGAATCATATAAAATTCACTCATAAAGAATATATTATGTATACTAAAGGAGTCGATGTGTAGAATTACAAACAACTATTATTTCTATACAAATATTTATTACAATCCAAAAAAGCATGATAAATCAAGAGTATAAAAAACTCATATAAAAACAAAATGTATTATCTATTAAAATCATATGTTACGATTTATTTATGAATTCAATTTAAGATAAATACCCCATATATCTGTATAAAAACTTCTTTTATTTAATTTTTTCTATTATAAAGCCGAGGAAGCCCTGATTCCCAAGGCAACCAATTGTATTGAGTCTATTAAATTGAAGGCCAATCAGAGAGTAGCTTATAGAATTATTCTAGGAAGAAGCAAATTTTTCTGAAAACCTCTTTCTTCTGGCTTAAGATCCCACCTCGAGAGGATGCACATGGAGTTTAGGGTCTTTTCTTATTCCTTTTAAAAATTTTTTTAATGAATTATTAAGCCAAACCCTTTTTTAAATGTAATGTATGTTTGTTGAATGTAAATTGTTTGTGAACTCAGTGCTGTCAAAGAGTTCGTAATTGTAAAGATTCCCCTAAAAATAGCTTTAATTCGAAAGAAACTTATAAAAATCTGGATTACACGTTAGCCCAGCAGTGACGAAAAGGAGCCTACCTAATTAATTATTGGAAATAATTAATTCAATCCACGAGAACATCCAGAACTTCAGTCAGTGAGTGATAAGTCAAACCAAATGAGCTCATTTGTCTACGTTCAGTGGGGTAATAATTAAGAAAAAAGCGCTATTCCTATTAATTTGAATTAAAATTAAGAGTCACCACGTGTTGAACAATATCACATAGTTCACAAGAACATTTTATAAATTTATTTATTATATGTAGGAAGCTTACTTCCATGCATTGCCCGAATTCATATTAAAAGCCCTGAGATCTCATGTTTGAATATTAATTTATTAAATATTAATTTTGTTTATTGAACAAAACATATCATATCAAACTTATAGACCGAACAGGTTTTTATTGGTAGAATTTTGTATTGATTGGAAGTCTAAGTACCAGTATTAAATATAATATATTTATGAATTTGAAATTCATTATTGTGAATATTAGCAAAGCCTGTGATAATTATTCAGATTTTAAAAGTAGATTATTTAAGTGAATTATAGTTATATCGAATATTTTATGCACATCTTTTTTATGGGAATATATTTTGTGTTTTATGTCAGCATACAAACTTATAGAATTTTTTATTATATCCCAACTCATCTCGTGTTATATAGTTTGAGCTGTTTTGGTACCAACAAATATTTAGCAGCACTAAAAATCATAGAATCAAATAATATTAACCTTATTCAGAGCACTCAATATTTATCATCCTTTGATGATATTCATTTCATCAGCCAAAACAAATATATTAAGAAATTATATTAATAAGGTTCCAGTTATATCATATAAGGATCCAGAGAGCTTCAAGAACTGGCGTTGTAAGTTCTAAGGAATTTTGAAGGGGTATATTGGTGAATACTTGTATTCACGACGAGCGTTTTAAGAATCAACTAGAAACAACTATAGTTGGTCCTGATTATTCTCTAGTGGTACATGGTTACTGATAATCAGTCATCAAATATTCTTTTAATTTCCTTACTGGTATTCTTCAAGAACTTCATAGAAGCAGCGGTAAGAATTATCAATACCTGGTCCTTGAACCTTATGGTGATTATTTGTACTTATAAAATTCATGTTTCTACCACTGAGCTAGAGCTGAGGTTTGAACCCAGTAATTTTGCGAGCCGGAAGGCCTTAATTTTTTGTGAATTTATTCACAAAAGAGGGAATTTAGAGACTGCTCTTATAAATACCAGAAACACCATATTATCTGTGAAGGAATTACAATCCACAACTTCTCACAATAGCTTCATAACGTGGGACTATATCATAAGAGATAACCCCCCCAGGAGCACAACTTCACAATATAAATTAGAAAGTTTAATACAATTCAATACTGAGGGTGATGCCCACATGAGCTTATATGCTTGTGCGTGAGTAATGAGTGAGAGCGATGATGATGAGAGATGACGACTACTTTTTAGGTAGTCGGGACCGACGAATTATCGTCTCCTCCGAAAGACGGGGTAGCTGTATCTATGTGATTGTGCTGTGTTCAAAAACTTTTGCCCCGGTCGAGATTCGAACTAGGCTTCTTTTGATTGGTTAGACTGGCGCGTTATCACTTACTCCAACGAGCCACTCATGTTGTCATGCATTAGTAACAGTAAACATAAGTAACGCTCGGGACAAAACTTGACAAAACAGCATACAGTTCGAATTTCTATCTCTCAAATCAAAGATATATTATACAAAACCTATTATATTGAGCGAGCAATTTCTGTATATGGTTATCTGGTTATGTATGTCATAACGGTAACGGATCTCGAAAACGGGTCTAACGATTTTCACTAAATTTGGAACATAGTAGATTTATGTTATAAAAATTTGATTGCACTAGGTCTCATCCCTGGGAAACCTCGCTGAAGGACAGAAAAGGATATAAATTATTCATCCTTGGAAAAACAGATGTTAATTTCGTCGTTTGTTGATGATTAAAGTGGAGTAAGCGAGTGCATGTGTGTGGGACTGAGATAAAATTATGACTCAGCTGTTGAACTTTTGTAATCATTCAATCAGGTACTTAGTGCCGGTTAGACAAAAGCCGGTTAAATTTTGCTCCTGATTAATAAAATTACACTAGAACCAATCAGAGAAGTGATCTTTTTGAAATGGTCTTCTCTGATTTGGTTCACGTGAAATTAATCAGGATTCGAATTTAACCGGCTTTTGTGCAACGAGGCCCTTGTGAGAAAAATTTTCGCATTCCACTGGGAATTGATCAGAATTAGATGTGATTAGATAGAACATTTCTGTGTGAACTATATTACTTAAGTAGTATTATTGATGTAAATGTTCATGATTTGTGAGCATCAGACTGTAATAAAACCATTCAAGAATAGAATGAGATTTTATTTCATGACGTGGGTTAGTTCTGATAGTAACGCCCACTCTTCCACTTGAACACGAGAGAAGAAAATGAGAAGAATTTAACATCCCAATCCTAGAATTTCTATTTTGATATTGAGCTTATATTATGCATTAAGAATGGAGTTTCTGGAGGATACTTCTAACTCTCTTGATAGCTTGGATAATCTGGTGAATGTGAACGTTCATAATTTCAAAGCATCAATCTGTGATGAAAGGTCAAAAGTGAGACGAAATCTCAACATTCCGATTGTGAGATAGTGAGAGCTGACTGCCTCACTTCAAATGCAAGCGTTAAAAGAGGCGACAGGATGAAGCGACAGAGCTACAAAGTCAGCGTCAGACAAACTTGATTTACTTTTGTTTCTTTTGTAATCAGTTTTCTGTGGAGGTGTCGCTCAAGGCGTGATGAAGTTGGAGAGGATGAGGGAGAGGAAGAAAGGGGAAACTGTTAGAGAGGACTGGTGGGTGTGAGTGGGGTGGTAGTGAAGAGGAGAAAGAGTGGAAAAAGATGATGGGGAGAAGAAGGGAAAGGACAGGATGATGTAACAGAAGGGAGAAAAGGAAAGGAGTGGAATAATGGGAAGAAATGGAGGGAGGAGTGGTAGGGAGAGGAAGTGAATGAGTGGAATTTGAAGAAAAGGGGAAGAAGGAAAATAGAGGCGATAAGGGGAAGAAGGATGGAAGAGAGAGAAGGTAATGTGGGAAACAAGCGAAATAAGGAGACAAACTGTGGTGTTGGAGGAGAGAAGAAGGGGAATAAGGGAGAAAGGGTGAATAGTGAGGATATGAAGGATGGACAGAAGAGAAATAAGGGGAAAAATGATAAAAGTTTAATGGTAAAGAAGGGAAAGAAAGGAACAACGGAAAAAAGGGTAGAAGAGTGTGGTGATGATGATGGGTGGGAGTGAAGAGGGGAGAGGAGATTAGGAGAAGAGGGATTGGAAGATGGAAGAAGAGAAGGAGGAGAAGGAAGGGTGATAGTGGAAGGAGGAGAATAAATGAAAAAAGGAGACGAAAGAAAGAAGAGGTTGAAGGGATAAAAGAGGTAGAAGGGGAATGATAGTGTTAAGGGAAAGGAGGCAATATGAGTGTGAAGGGGAAGAGGGTGAAAAAGGAGAAGAGGGGAAGAGTAGGATGAAGTGATGGGGGTGAAGGAGGGAAAGAGGAATAAGTGTTGTTGGAAAGAAGGGGTGAAAGAGGAAGAAAAGAAAGAGGGCTCTGAAGGGGAAAGTGGGGAGAAGGTAATTGAGGTAAAAAAAGAGAATGAAGAAAAGAGGGAAGAAAGTGAAAGGATAAAAGGAGAGAAAGAAGATAAGAAGGGAAAGACTGACCGAGTCTGTACCTTAGTAAAAGAGCGGGAAGGTGAACAAATAACTGACGTATTACTGACGGCGGAAATTAGTGAAGCGCCAAGACAAAGATTTGAAAATCTGTGCTGCGCATGCGCACAGTACGATTCAGGAAAAAGATTGGCGAATGCAATCAATGTGTCAAATCGGTGATCTCTCTCGCCGGCTAATTTGCATGCCGTCAATCAAGATGGCCGTGCTCTGATGAATTACGCGGCCCAAATTGGATTCGGCTTTTTGGCGTTCAATTTGCTATTTGTCTTCTTGCGGCAACATTGCCCAGCCAATCAGTGGACGGCGCTCTTTTCTCGTACAACATGCTCGGGTTTGTTTGTTGCTCAATGACTTCCAGCTGACGCCTAATTTCACGGACTTTTGCTATCACTATCATTGTTTACATAAACAAGTGTGGTGATTTTTTAGTTCGATGTCATTGATAATCTGAATAGTAGATCTGAATAGTGGATTTCACTATCAATGATCACCTAGATAATGGTGGAACACCAATGTTCACCTAGACAAGTTTGGTGATTTTTTAACTGATATTATTGTTAATCTGAAAAAATCCTTATTTGTAAGTTCCAGTAGATAGTTGAATCCAGGTCAAGGCAGGGGATTAGTTCAGTAGTTTAGAATAATATAACAAATTAAGAGGGGGAATAGTGATATAATGAATCGAATGAAGGAGAAATACATTTATTTGTTCGATTTTCATCATCAATCTAGTGTATTCTCTGAAGCTAGTGTAATTGAAACTTACATTCAGATGGAGGTATTTCAGTGGGATTGAAAAACTCAGTGTCTTCTTTTAATCCAGCTGAAGTTTAGAGATCATGTTATGTAGTTATTGATACTAGTTGATCAGTCAATAGTTCATGATTTTTATTGTACTTTGATGATCTATTGTAATGTCTAAACTATGATGTGATGTACATAATGTGAAATTTTGAAATTAATTAATCTTATAAATTCAAAATTCTAGTGGATACATTTTTTGGACTCAAAATATTGTGTGAATTAAGTTATCATTTACACAACCTTTAGACTGTGTATTCCAAATCCCAAATTAATGTTTAGAACAGTTTTGGGTGAATGCCTGTTGCTTTTACCTTGATTGTATTTGTATAAGAATAAATAGATAATGATGAAATTCTACTTCCTAAACATCACTTCTACATAAACTTTGGCGTGAGTACACATTAAAATCTTTGCGTTTGCTAGTCGATACCCACCTAAACTCCCATTAACCAATAACTCCTGGTTATTGAACAATTTCATGAATTTATACAATGTAGTATTTGGCTGTTTCAGAAGGAACGATCTTTGAGAATTGACTTTAAACGCGTTCTATGATAAGGTTTTAAACATCAATTCCTGTTGAATTTACTATCTCAAACAACTTGTATTAAATTCATTTTGGTTTATGTTTGCCTATTTATGTTTGCCTAGACGATGGTACTTCAAGCTGAATCAGATGTAACAATAATGAACATTCTTACACTTGTCAACTTTATAGAATATATCATGGTTATGCCCAGTGGTGGAGCTTAGATGAATCAGAATGAGAAGAAATTCTCGTCTTCTTCAGCATGAAATCTGTTATCTTGCCTGTCACTTGGAAATAACTCTACTTGAACCAGCAGTAATTGCAGAGAAATCTCAACTCTCTTGGAACTTCCTACCTCTCTGTTCATTCTTGAGAAAACTTCTCCGAAGAATGTATCGGTACTTGGAAGTTCAAAACTTTGATCCATTTTTTATTCTATCTTTCCTTGTCGAGACGTTTTTTATGAGTCCTATCATTGAGATAGGAAAATATTGCTTCAAAATCAGAATGATTCGATTAATTCACTTCACACAAAATACACAATTATTATTCTTTCCAATAGTATGAAATTATTTGTGTCGATGACTTCGTCGTTGAAATCTCTCAATAAAGTTGTTGAAAACTGGAACGTCAATTCGATTGTTATATCATTACAATTCATTATACATTTTTTACTATTCTATTGTAAAAGCATTTTATTATGCAGTTTTGTTATGTCATTCCACATTCCTCACTAATATGTAAGTAACTACCATAAATAACTAAGGTTTGGCTTATTGATTGAGGAAGAGCTTTATCATTCAACCAGTTTTCTTGAGAGGTTGTAAAATTCCCACTCAATATAATGAGAAACCATTATTATCTTTTCAGTTTTCCCTCTTTAGAATTCATGATTTGATGAAGAGTTCATTGTCAGTTCTATGTTGAGTACATATATTATTTTCAATTCTTCCATGAGCAAATCTAATTAGGAGATGTCCATAATAGAGAAGGTTAAATGTCATCTGGTTTCCTCCTTTTTGTTTTCCGCTCTGCATTCAGAAGGTGGTGGCAATCCCAATCCCACAGTCGATTACTTTTTGCACAGAGCACAGCTGTAATAAAGCACTCGACTGGGACAGAATGGAGAACAACTTCAGAGACCAATCCGCAACACGGTTTGCGGTTTGGTTGGCCATTGACCACAAAACCGTTTCCAATGAATATTAAAAACAACTCTTGAACTCTCGCTTTTCATTCGTTTGACAGATTATCACTTCAATAATATAACACAATGCGAACTGAAAAAGGCTTAAGCTGCAAAAGGAGAAAAATAGCATTTTATGAATATTCAACTTCTCCTGCTTCAATTCTCGTGAATTCACAGAGTAATTTATTCAAACAAAATTCTGAGAACTTAAATGGTGAGATTTGTTGTTTATCCACTTATCTTTGTATCACGATATTCATCTGTGAATGTTACTCACAGTAGAGTTTTTTGTTTTAATAAGTACGTTTAATAAATTAAAATCCCGCGGTTCCATAGAAGCCTGTTAAATTCCAATCATGATTTAATTCGAGAAGAGCCAACCAGGGCTTTTTGAAAAGAGGGCTTCTCTGAATGGTTCTAGTAGTATTTGATCTTGATTGGAATTCTTTATGCAACCGGTTCAAACTGTTTAATCAGCTATCAGTTCTTTTATTTATCAGTCGTGAAGTGTACGGTACCATAATGATATTTTTTCCTACAGTCAAAACCTATTAGTTTGTCTCAATGTCTGTACGATTGATTCAATTAATCTTATTCTTCATGATCGAATGTAAAACTATTATTATGGATAATAATATGTCCAGAACTTGTCCTACTGTTATCTCCATTAATTGACAATATTACCAGCAATATTCATGTTCGGAACATGAATATTATAAGATTGTGACTATAAAATGAATTAATTCATGATTTCTACGTCAATAAATTATAAGTGAGATGATTACTAGTAGTTCTGTGAACAGTAGACCTCACGCAGTATTCTCATCCACAAGTACCTGATTGAACTATAGACCTTTTGGGAAATACAGCAATAGACTAGCTTCTCCACACATCTGTGTAATCACTTGTCAGCTGATTTATGATGAATAATTCTAAAGTATGATTTTTACTCCAATATTGGCGTATGAAGGAGGCTCCTTATTGCTTTTATATTATCTTTGAAATGCAAAATTTCCAAAAACATTGTATATACGTCGACTCGCAATTAAGAAAGGAACATACCTGTCAAATTTCATGACAATCTATTACCGTCGTTCGCCGTAAATGCGCAACATATAAACATTTAAACATTAAGAGAAATGCCAAACCGTCGACTTGAATCTTAGACCTCACATCGCTCGGTCAATAATCTGTACTTTCAATTATGTATTAAGTGAAGATCATTTTTTTCATATGGAATTTCTGAAGAATATATTGTTATCAATATGTTGAATACATGAAGAAAGAAAGATTAAGATTGTGATACTGTATTACAATAGTTATGATTCTATTCTTATAGGGTGTCAGTAAGTTAGTTATAAATTGTGTTACTAATCAATAATTTTGTTATGGTACTACTGGAGCTTAACGTATACTTAGTTTCTATCCATATTTTAGTGATAAATACCATAGAGAAACAATAGCGTAAGTGAATACTATGTAAATACTTTAAATAAAAATACTATGTAAATACAAAGAGTATTTACTATGTAAATATTCTATGTAAATACTTCCAATAGTTGCAATACTTCTATTCTTTCCAAATTATGATACCTCAATAACTACTGCTGGAATATTAAAAGGTACTCTCTACTCCTGTAAATAAGTTCAGATACTACTGCCAGAGTTATAAAGGAAACTTTCTATTTGCCTTGAACAAAGTGGCGTGTCCATAGAAATAAGACTTGATGGTCTGCGAACAGACTCGGGGAATTAAAGCAGATAGCAGTCTGAACCAAGTTGTCGCCAGCTTTTATTAAACTAGTAAATTTTTCTCGGTCCATTTCCAAGTAGTGAAACTTTTCCAGATTGAATTTTCACCTGTGTGTGAGATAGAGGAGGCTGCAGCAGTCGTTTCAAAAAGTTAACAGAATCCGCAAAGTAATTGCATGGGTGAACAAACCGAGTCAAGGTGATGAAACGGCGAGGTGATTTGGCAACGTTCTGTGCACTCGCCGAATGTGCTAAGACTTCAGTTCCTCTTGTCTCCTTCTCTCTTGGAAAACTCCCGTTTCTCTCTCTCTTAATCATGATACATTCATCTTCACATTACTCTGCTCCTGCTTTTATCATCATGATTCTTTCATTTATCTCCTCTGTCATATCGCTCAACTTCTTTATCTGTTTATCATGTCTAATATCTTCTATCATATCTTCTTCTTCTTCTTCTTTTTCCTCTTCTTCTTCTTCTCTTCTTCTTCTTCTTCTTCTTCTTCTTCTTCTTCTTCTTCTCTTCTTCTTCTTCTTCTTTTTCCTCTTCTTCTTCTTCTTCTTCTTCTTTCTTCTTCTTCTTCTTCTTCTTCTTCTTCTTCTTCTTCTTCTTCTTCTTCTTCTTCTTCTTCTTCTTCTCTTCTTCTTCTTCTTCTTCTTCTTCTTCTTCTTCTTCTTCTTCTTCTTCTCCTTATTCTTATTTTTAATAAATAACAATAACATTCAATTCATAGTCTTATCATCTCTTCATCTGTTCTACTACAGAATGATCAACTTTCCCTTCCCAACAATTCTTCACCCTTAATTTCTTAATTTATTCATACATTCATAGGTACAATATCATTCTTGAATCATTATGAATGATCATGAAAGGTACAACAAGCTAGAACCCCAAAACTGTTTTTAAATTTTTGATAGAAATTGTCCAAAAATAGGTTTTTTCTCACTTCATGAGTTTTGTCTGTTCCTTTTCCAAATGTTAATAGAAATAGTCCAAAAATATGTTATGTTTATGTTATCACTTAATAAGTTTTGTCCAATTTTGAGTCCATATTGAATATATCTATCATTTAAAAGTTCTCTTCTCGTTTTTCAGTTCAACTATCACTCCAAGTTCCAAATCTTTCCCTAGTCTTTTCAATGTGTTCTATTGTACTTGAGTTCAAATAGTCACACACAGTTATTACAACACTTATCAGCCTTCTCTCAGTTAACTTTTTCCAAGTTCCAAATAATTTATTTCTCAGGTCTTTTCAATTGTGTCCTATTGTACTCGAGCTCAAATAGTCATTCTCACACGTATCAGCCTCTTCTCTAGTATCTACTCCCTCTCATAACATTCCCCTACATCCTCCACAACACATACTGTCCTCTCACATCCTTCCCCCTCCACCACACTCTCATTTCCTTTCTGCTTTGTTTGATGTACTCTCACACTCACACACTAGTGATGACGTCATTCGGCTCCAACAGAGACTGCTGTTTCCTGTGCACCGGCAATACGAGATGCGTCCTAAATATTCATTCTCTTGATTAGAGCATGTCGCACCAGTCGACAAAAGGGAGGCGCCCTACCACACCTGAGCTCCTCAAGGATCCCTTTGCATCCCATTTTATCAGAACAGTTGACTGCTATTGTTGTCTCTTTTCCACTTTTGTTGTTGCTGTTACTTTTCCACTCAGTTTGATCCCCTGTTGTCTCTTTTGCGCTCAGTTTTCTCTCCTGTTGTCTCTTATCCACTACTGTTGTTGCTGTTTCTTTTCCACTCATTTTGATCCTCTGTTGTCTCTTTTGCGCTCAGTTTTCTCTCCTGTTGTTGCCTCTTTTCCACTGTTGTTGTTTCTTTTCCACTCCTGTTGTCGTCTCTTTTGTGCTCCATCCGTTTTCCGGCCGATATGAAACAACCAATGTAACTTTCACGGTCTCATTCACACGGCACCAGTTGTCAACTGAGATTTGATTATAATAATTTGGCGTGCATACAGAGCGCCTGAAGTTTGCTCTGTTGAAAGGAGTGAGCTCTATTCACTTGTGACACTTATAAGTTTGTGCAAGTTGATATTTTTGTTTCGTTGAATGGAAATTTAGAAATTTAAATAGTTTTTCGCCCCACTTGCATGTAATGAGTAGGTTTACGTGCGTCATATGGAGGCCGAAAGTGATTGTTTTCTGACCAGGCCGGTGAAATTTTTACGGCCCTAGGGCTGTAAAATAACCTTGAAGTCAGCTTATTCTGATTTGATGTGAACGTGTTCACAAAATAGTCTATGAAACAGAATCAGTTTATATGCTTCTAGATTTGAATAAAGTATTTTGCAATAAGATACTAACATTTTATTTGGATGAATGAAATACAAATAAGATAATATAAACTATTCAAATTAAATTTTCAGAGTATAATAGAATCTAACCTCAAACCTCATAGTAGCCTACTTCGTTTATCACGAAACCTGGTGGATAATTTTGGAACTACTTGGGCAATATCCATGGTGCTGAACGTTTTTACAAATAGTTTATGAAACGGAATCAGTTTATGCTTCTAGAATTGAATAAAGTATTCTGCAATAATATACTATCATTTTATTTGGATGAATGAAATACAGATAAGATATAGCCTATATTATAAACTATTCAAATTCGATTTTCAGAGTAGGATAGAACTTCTAACCTAAACTTCCTAAGTCGATGACAACAAGCATTGTTGACGTTGACATTCAGATTGGCCAAATTTCAAGTGTGCTAAAACAGCTGATTAACAAATTTTTCATTATTTGTTTTCATTATTCAATAATTATTAAAACATTTATAATAATATAATCTTATTGTCATTTGAAAGAATAAAAGAGTATAAACTCAACCTCCCACATAATTGAACATAATCTTTTAGGTTATTTAGACAAATCAGAATAAAAAATAAAAACACTTGGACAATTTCCTGATACTCAGATTTGCTAGAGCTATGACCTTCCACTTTTGCTTTTGGCAGTGAACAATTATTTTCATATATATATTGTTTATTTTTCTGTTTGGCGAAAAATAGCGTTCGCACCACGGGCAAAAATGTTTTTCCGGCTCTCAATCTTGAAAGCCGACTTCGAGCCGGAAAAGTCTTTTCGGCCCTAGGCGCGAAATATACTATTACGAAAAACAAATCTATAAATGGAGTTTTTCATATCATTCAATAGTGAAAATAATGTCATTTTAGAATGAATAATACCGTAGCATTTATTTTTTGAAGATTACATCTTGCAGGTGTGTTCCTTTTCTACGCAAACATTCCTGTAGATTTGAAATCGCTTCTCGAATCTTGGCTTTCAATTCTTCCGTTGTTGCAGAATTGAAAGCCAAGATTCGAGAAGCGATTTCAAATTCCAGTTGTAATGTTACGTCAAACCATGCATGGACAATGTGATGAAGAGACCACAGGAATGTTTGCGTAGAAAAGGAACACACCTGCAAGATGTAATCTTCCAAAAATAAATGTTACGATATTATTTATTCTAAAATGGCATTATTTTTACTATTGAATGATATGAAAAACTTTATTCAAAGATTTGTTTTTCGTGAAATTATTTAACTTTCAAAATTTCCCGTTTCTCTGTAACACTCTGTACTATGATTAACTACACGTAGAAATTTGTTTCATTACAAAATAAAAATAAATAATTATAGAAGACTTGTTACTCACCAATCATTGATTTTTTTCATTGTATCGCAATACTATTATTTTACTTTCACGGATACTTTTTTACAAGAACCGTTGAAAAGTTCCCAGATATGCTGAGTCTCATACGGAAAACTGCTGAGAGGATGTCAAATCTTGAAAAATGTCGTTTGAAACTCATTGTAATTCATCTTGCCTTGTTGTCACAAATTGAAACCTTTTGTAAACTTCATTAAAGTTTGAATATTGGAATACAATTTTCAATTGCTTTGATAGTAATGCTTCACATTTCTAGCTTCAATGATTAATAATGAGAATTGATAAGAATAATGATAAGCAAAGTAATTGAAAATTGTAGTCTAGAATTCAAGCTTCCATGCAGTTCACAGAAGTTTTTATAATAATTGTTCAAGGAAACTATAATGTAGCTTAGAAGAGAACTCATTCTGTGAGCATAAGGCATTCAACAGTCCTGAATCTTTCAGCACCATCCCTTCTCTATTTTTTCAAATCGAAAGCTTATTGCAGAAGATGAATGAAGTTCGATGACATCCACTTAAACATGTCACGCTATCTTCCGCCATCTTGATAAACAGTCCACAATCAATTTGCCGACTGTCATCTCACGGCTGAGTTCTCTCAACTCTCAACTGTCACCACCTCCTTCTCGTTGAATCAATATTCCAAGTCATCCTCGACTCCATCAATTTTAATCGCTGCAAGGCGCGTGAGGAGACAAGAAATTCGGCTCAAAGGCGCAGCTCGGAAGGAGCAGTCTAGTAAGTCCTTTGTCGTTGTAGTCCTAACAAGCTACTTGGCTTACAGCTAAGATTAATAAAGGCAGTGGCAGTAGACATGTAGTCTGTCAACAGACTCGGGCGGGATCGAGTGCGGAAAGGTCTTGCTTTTCAAAGCCACGGTATGTTCCCGAACCTTATGAATAAACGAACGTTGAGAGGAACAGCCAGCCTTTGTCCAGCTTGACTTCATTTAGGAAGAACTTCATCTCAGTTCTTCTAGATTTCAGTTTATCCTGCCTATAGATTTAGATAGAAATAACTAAATAGGTTCTGTTTAATTATGTTTTCAAGGAAAATAAGTAGGTGCCAGTTGCACAAAAGCCGGTTAAAAAGAGCCTTCTGTGAATGGTACTAGTGACATTTAATCATGATTCAAAAATCTGGTGTGGCGCACTCACACAACTTTCCTTGCCGTTATGAAAATTGATCAACTGACGCTAGTGTTCCCGCGCGTATCAAATCTACTATTCTGAGATCTGAGACAGCTGGTGACTGGACAATAGCGCTGCAGACATACGAAGTCTGCTATCTCTTCATAGTTAATCATATAATAGAATCAACAGTTGCCAACAGTTTTCAATTGAATAATCTTATTTTCTCTTATTTTTCCAAAGTATTGATATGTGAGCTCATCTTTAACGAATTAAGCTCATCTTTTAGAAAAATATAACAAATTCGCTGATTCCTGAAACATTGAATGAATAACTCTAAATTCTCCAATAAAAATCATTTCTACATTAATAACAGTAATTTTTATTGAGTGTAACAACGTCTTAGCGTATGAATCGCTATCAATGGAAACAGTATCCTACTTGTACAATCTGATAATGAATTAAAACATAATGAATTAGAATG
This sequence comes from Nilaparvata lugens, assembly GCF_014356525.2. Taxonomy (NCBI): domain Eukaryota; kingdom Metazoa; phylum Arthropoda; class Insecta; order Hemiptera; family Delphacidae; genus Nilaparvata; species Nilaparvata lugens. Next base: position 18,955,085 of record NC_052511.1, on the reverse strand, counting down.
ACATTATATTGAAAACCAATAATTCATTGAAATAAAATGTTATACCAGTTTCAGCTCTTCGACCTTCATCAATCTTTAGTAAACTGAACGCTTACTAAACATTGAGCATCGGAATAGTGTGGGTGACGCCCTACGATTGGCCATTAGCTGCCATTAGACTAGACACGTTGAAGTATTTAAACTGCGTGCCTGGTATCGGCCAATAGCAGTAGTCCTCAACCTTTATTCGTCAAAAGCTAATGGCCAACCGTAGGTACTTATATCTGGTGCTCAATGTTTAAACTCTCAAGAGAAGTTCACCACAGATTTAAAACTGTCTAACAACCAAAAATGTTACTCGAATTGTTTCAATGAACTATTGGTTGTGACGATATCAAGTCGTTCTCTTTTAATAATAAATGGATATCAACTACATCACCTTTACAACAACACAATACAAACTTATAAATTTTTGAATGTATGATACGAACGTTTGTTTGTCACTGAATCATCATGAAATGGAATTCAATTATCCTCATGTCATCGGCAAATAGAGGACTGATGAAAGTACCAGTATGCTACAGTAGGGCAGGTATATGCAGGGACTATTCAATTAATTTATAATGTTGTTAATAAATATAAGCTTCAGAACCTTGATTTCTCTATTTTGATTCCTTTGTTATGAGTATCAAACTTTCCAAAATGCAACATCATCTAGCGAATTGTTAATTGTGATCAACAAAAGTTAATTAACCGATTAAATTTGAACCATGTTGATTAGTGAATAAGTCTAATAATGGAATTAAAGCTTTACATCGGATATAATTTCCATCTAATGAAACGTGAAATGTCACATGAGTTTCAAGGAAACCACGGAGTATTTTTTATTGTTAAATCACTTCCAGGAAGCCAATTAAAATTTTGGGGTAACCTTTTTCATTTTTTATCAGAGTTTTTCTATCTCTCTGAAACTGTGGCATAACTGTTAACGAATTCTGTTAACGACTGACAGTGTAGGATATAAAGTGTCGGTAGCTGTTTGGAACAGTTTTTGTAGTAACAAAGCTCATGGTTTTTTCCCACTGGAATGGTTGATTTTCCACAAACAATGTCACAGGATTCTACCTAGTGGGAAGCAAATACATTTTGGTAACGGATTCATAGACTGTGTTGCAATTCATGAGTGGATGGAAGTATCAATTAGTGAGGCCATGTCACAGAGGAAAAATTATACTTTAGAGATCAATACGTGTAAGCTACTGTGATGAAATGTCAATTCATCTATACCATACCAATTATCAATTACCATATATTTGAATTAATTATAATTTCTGATATAGATTTTCTCAAGTGCAATAAGAGAGCATTGTGTACCTTCAAACTTGAAGGTCATGTTTATAAAGTTAGATCACGGACGTAGATTCGTGAAGGTTAGATTCTAAAATGTTTAAAATTTTTCCATACACTTATTTGATACTAGAAGCTTGACATTTTTTTGTCAGAATTCAAATTTTCCCAATTATTCGTTTTGTGGATCAGTAGTAAATTTACCCCAATCAGAACAAAATCCATCACAATTCATTGCAACTGTGATAAAACCAATAAGAGGTGCATGAAACTCTAATAAAAGAGCTACTGAAATCAACTAGAAGTGAATCTAAGTTATTGGAAAAATCCTAAGAATGCATATTCACGAAGAAATAATTAACTACATATTTTAATGCCTTTTTTAAAATAATAACGATGTATTTGAGAATGGATCACTCATCTGGACAATTATGTTTCTTAACAATAGAATATCAATAGACAATAATTATTGAATATCTCTATTGAGCTTTACCTGAATCATTGCGAGCCTGTGATGTGCATTAAGTTAGCATCTGTTCTGAAAGCAAAAATGAATAATAATTAGAGCTTCTTCATTTTCAATCAAATCACATTTTAAAAATAATATTAATCAAATGATGTGTAGATAAGAACGATGAGTCGATTTTTGACGATTGACATATGAATAAACAGTTTTCATGAGTACAATTTTATAGTTTGGGATACTACAAATATGATGAGGCTGACCAAACAACATTAAATAATTTATATCATGCATCTATCTCTGCACGATCTACACGTGGAATTTTTTTTGACGATAATAATCATAAACTCTATCCAAGCAGACGTGAATCAAATGCAATCATACAGCTTCATCATTGTGGTCGAATTCTCTCTAAATGACACTGGATAATTGACCAAACGTAGTGAGGTAGGTCTATGTTCTAACTTTGATTTTATTTTGTCTGTCTGTATGTAACGCGATTACGGCCAATCGCGTTGATAGAATTCTATGAGATTTGGCAGGAAATTCTTTTTTCAACTGCTTTTTTCATGTATAAGCAAGATTTTTTGAAATTTTGCATTTTAAGGAAATATGATAAGAAAAGGGATTCTCCATACTCTGATATCACTATATATACCATCCACTTTGAAGATATGATCAATCAGACTATAGAATAAAATTATCCATAATCAATCACCTGACAAGTGGATTATTCATTGCAAGCATTACACAGATGTCTGGCCGTGTCTATTTCTAATTAAAAAAGTTTAAAATTTTTTATGATGCGTGCCCATCAGTATCAATATTCTCACATTTGAAAAACAAATTTAATAGGTGATTGAAAATGGAATAAAAAATGATAAAATTAACTGAATAATTCTGAAGAAATTATAATATTCCTGAGTGGAAAAAATTAATTTTAAAATAGTTGAGAAATATTTTTATCACATGAAAAGATTATCACGAAACTGGATAAATCATCTTATGGGATACAGATTCAAACGTGAACTGAGTTTATTAACATAAGTGAGTTTTTGATCTTGGAGGAAACAAATAACAGTTTTTAAGAGTAAATTATGATTCAACTGTGAATTGTGATTCAACTGAATCAACTAGAACAGGTGACATCAGATACTTGTGAATGATAAAACTGCGTTAGGTCTACTGTTCACAGAACTACTAGTCAATAAGCTGACAAGTGGATTATACAGATGTTCTGGAGAAGCCTTGTCAATTTCTATAAGGTCTATAGTTCCAATCAAAGACCTTAGAGAGTTATGCATCTTTAAGGTCTTTGATTTCAATATTTTGTTTTGCAGCCATGGTATTATTATGCGTGCCCATCAGTATCAATGTTCTCACATTTAAAAAAAGACTAATTTGATAGGTGATTGAAAACAATCCAATATTTTTGATTGTATAAATTAATTTTCATCCGATGGAAAGATTATCACGGAACTGGATGAATTTTATCATATGGAAAACAAATTCAAACGAGAACTGAGTTTGTTAACATTTCAAACAGGTGACATCACATACTTGTGGATGAGAAAACTGCGTGAGGTCTACTGTTCACAGAACTACTAGTATTGAAGAATTCTGGCATGATACACTATGTGGACCTGATAATTAGAGGTTCCCGCTGAATTATAACAATCACGAGGTACATTGGCGGCTCATTCCATACAAGGTGGAACCTTCTCTTAGGGACTCTACATCATCAAAAAAGCATACATAAATACTTTGTTTCACCGTACAAGAAATGTAAAGCTAGATTTGTAGATTTGCGAATCATTTCAAATTTTGATAACTTTACTATACTCATGACTTCACCTTAATTTTTCATTTTTTTTTTTAGAGAATAGCATAAACTCTAGAGCCTTCACGTGGAAACACACCAGAAGCGAATAAACATTGTTTCTCATGAACTAAGTAGAGCAACGCACCCTAAATTCCAATACAGCCAGCATGGGAATATCGACTTTTTCTCCGAGTCTCATTTAAAAAACATCAGCTGCTGTCGCTATATTTGTCGTTTGTTGTGCACTGAATGTATTTCAAATGGTGATTTGAGCTTATGCTTTTGTGAAGCCCGTTATTTACCAATCAACTTCCACTGTACGGCTCTGAAAATTTTCTCTCTTTTTCCACCGCTTTGCACGCCGCAAACACGATGTGATAACGAAGGTTTTATGGAACTTTAATTCGTTCACAATGTGTGCTAGCCACGGTTTCCATTGAAATATTCTCGAATATTTCCAGTGAACTTGTCGCGTCCTAGTTTGTATCTAGGTTGACTGTATGTGAGACTTCTGTGTGACTATTCACATGTAAAATTTGAATGGTTGTCACTGATAAACTGGTATGATTATATTGCATGGAAGAGAATCATGAACTACTGTTGAATGAATAGTCCATATTGTTAGATACATGTGTTGGATGTCATATACTTGTTCATATTGTCTATAATATTAGCTTGTTCCGTTGAAAACTATTTCTACTGGAATAGGAATACAGTAGTGAATTCTATTGAGAGGATCATCACTTGTCAACTTACTGTTAAAAAGTTGACTTTATGTGATTTCTCACAAAATAAGCAGTTTATTTGTCAATCGAGTCCGAATGAAATGTTGATTTCAGTCGGAAAACACGAGATAAAGATCATTCAAAATACTATAGGGCCCAAATAGTACAATAATATGATATGGATTGACTGTTAATATCAAATATCATTTAAGTAATATCAACGTTGTTATTTTAAGCAAAGAGCAGCATCCTTTAGCGATCTCTATCACAAACAAAATTAATTTTCAGTCCTTTTGAATTAATCACATGTTTCAAAAGGTTTGATCCCTGAGAGCTTTGGAGCTCTCTTTTTTCTTCGTTTGTTGGCTTTTCATTTTTTATTATTTTTTTAACCTCTCTCCTATTCTAGAATGTGAATCACATAGAAGAGTTTTCAGTACGTAATGTATGATCGAAATATAATAAACAAATCTGAAATGAAATTTATGATCATGGAAATAATTGAAAGCGACAGAGGGGATGAGGCGCAGAAAAGGCAAGAAAACGAGTGATTGCGCACACCTATGAGAGAACATAAAAACCCAAGTTATCAAGAAATTTCCTACGAAAACTGTGTAGAGCGTAGTTGCTCTCTCAAGCTAAATGATAAAGTTTCGATTTCGCGATTAATAAGTGCTTTATTAAAAATTTAAATCATGAGAAGAATGAGAAATTCATTTGAAAGAGATGAAATTCATCTCATAACTCTCTTTAGCACATAGACTGGCAGTTGAGCCAATATTACTTGTCTACTTTCCATTAATTCACTTTCCTTGTCCAGTAGTATAAATGTTTAAATGTATAAATGTATAAATGTATAATGGAAATCACGCTTCAGCTCTTCATTCACAGTAAATCGAAATTATAGTAGAATATAAGAATGAGGAAATGAGAAAAGACATTCTAACTATATGAATCAATAATATATTAGAATTATCATCATAAAGAGGAAATGAGAAAATACTTTCTATCAGTCACTGATTATGATGATCATTATAGTTATTATCATTACTTCCAATTATTCTATCCAAGCATATAACCATCCTCGGTAAATTAAGAAAATTTTTGCATAATTATTTCAAATTAATCAGTTCAGTAGTTGAGACGTGATGATGCGTCATACAAGTATTCCGTATCCCGTACATGTATGAGCCGATTAAGCTTTCCTTCATTATTATTTATTTAATCATTCAGAACTACACAACTTACAGAGAAGTACCACAGGCTTATAAGCCCAAAACGGCTCCAATTCTAATTTATACAACAGCCCAAATGTAGTTAGGTTATGTGTCACTTAACATTCTTCAATTACACACTCAATTTACAATTCAAAACACACGAAAATCATAATAGACTAGCAGGTAACCCGTGCTTCGCAAGGGTCTAATTGAAAACTTGATGGACAGGACCTACTGAGATCTAGAAGAATTATTCAAGATAGACTATATCCAAAATTTCAAGCTACTTAGTCCAGCAGGCCTATAACCATCTCGAATGAAAAAGACTAAGAAATTGTCAAAAACAACAGATTTATTGATACTTAGAAAGAACGCTTTCGGTTATTTTTATTACACCATTGTCAATCTCTGATAATCAGTTTATCAGAGATTGACAATGGTGTAATAACCGGAGCGGGTCTTTCTAAGTATCAATAAATCTGTGGTTTTTGACAATTTCTTAGTCTTTTTCATTCAATATGAATAATAACCACAATATCTACTTCTCAACTACACAAAAAGCCTATAACCATCCGTGCTAGATTAAGGATCTATATGCAAAATTTCATGTTAATAAGTTCAGTAGTTCAGAGGTTATGATGCGTTATTTTTGAATTTCCTATCCCCAACATGTATAAGCCGATTCGATTCGTTCCTTCATAATATTAGATAACATTACAGGTCTCGACAGTGAGGTCTTGAGGACATGTCTTTGCACATGGTGTGAGTCTACGGGAATCGCGAGCCCATATCTGTGTATGAATGTATTCTGCTTGAATGAAAAAGACTAAGAAATTGTCAAAAAACCACAGATTTATTGAGACTCAGAAGGACCGGTTTCGGTTATTACACCATTGTCAATCTCTGATAAACAGAGATCAATCTCTCCGTTTATCAGAGATTGATAATGGTGTAATAACCGAAACCGGTCTTTCTAAGTATCAATAAATCTGTGGCTTTTTGACAATTTCTTAGTCTTTTTCATTCAATATGGATAATTACCACAATATCAACTTCTCAACTACACAAAAAGCCTATAAACCATCCGTGCTAAATTAAGGATCTATATGCAAAATTTCAAGTTTATCATTTCAGTAGTTCAGAGATTATGATGCGTTATTCTTGAATTTCCTATCCTCAACATGTATAAGCCGATTGGTTCCTTCATAATATTAGATAACATTACAGGTCTTGACAGTAAGGTCTTGAGGACATGTCTTTGCACATGATGTGAGCCTACGGGAATCGCAAGACAATATCCATGTAAGAATGTATTCTGCCTTCCTTTATGGAAGAAAGATACAATCATATATCATTATGAACCATTATATTTTATCAGATACTAGCCGTCAGGCTCGCTTCGCTCGCCATATCCGTCTAGCCAGGGACTCCGCCCCCTGGACCCCCGACTGGATCGTCCAAGAATGAGATCAGCAGGCTCGCTTCGCTCGCCTGCATTTTTCATTTAAGCATTTTTATCGTATGTTAGGACGATCCAGTCGGGGGTCCAGACTAAACTTCTGGCGGATATGGCGAAGCGAGCCTGACGGCTAGTAATATAACATTCCCAGGAATAGCTCTGATTGAAGTAGCAGTGCCCAATCAATTTTCCCGCGATAAATGCATTTCAATCTTCAACTTGGTGCCAACCTAACAAAATCAACTCAACTTAATGCCAACCTGACAAAATTATTAATTTAGTGACCAGTAAACAACTGTTTCGAAGAGGTACTCTCTCTAGATTATAGTTCTATATTAACATATGGCCTTTTTTCAATTATAATTAAGAGAATAAGAACAATATACATGCTAAAAGACGAACTTTAAACCCTTAAAAACCACCCTTAGAGTTAAAATATTGTCAAAAGATTTCTTAGTGCGCCTCTAAAGGGCCAACTGAACATACCTACCAAATTTGAACGTTTGTGGTCCGGTAGATTTTTAGTTCTGCGAGTCAGTCAGTCAGTCAGTCAGTGCCATTTCGCTTTTATATATAGATTATGAACTATATGATATTTTGATAGGAATTTCGAGCCTTCCATACTCCACTACTCATTCTATAGCAAAAGTCCCAATTTTTTTCCTTCTCCAGCATCTCTCCGCCACCATCTTGTTCTTTGATACGCCGCGTCTTGACATGTTGGTTGCGAGTGTGTGCATATCCTATGGTCCTTTATCTGGAGTCATTACCGCCGTGCGTGACAGGGCTACCAAAACACATGCAGTCCGGGACACTCGGTCTCTCTATTCAATTTCGTAGTAAACGGCTCCTTGGGAAATAGCGTCATAAATTGTTCTGGCGTTCGCCTTATTTCCGCCTCATCTTGGATTTCGGTGGCTGGCTGCTCTCACTTGAGAGTCTCTTTAGAGATGCCTAGATCAATGATTTTGCTAGTCTTGTAGAACTATGAGTGGCTCACTCTGTTTTGCACAACTATTATCCTAGGGGTTTCAAAAATTATAATAATTACTGGTCTTGTGTTGAACTTGACTGTCCAACTGCATTCGAATATCCACAATTCGAATAATACTCCAACACAGTCACGGATTAAACGAATTTCAAGTTTCTTATTCATTTTCCTACTCCCTCTGGCGAAGAAGAGTAATATTATGCCAGTATTTTTTTTCACTTACAATCTATTTTTGAATTTTGGTTCAATTATTGTATTTGTCATGCTAGACTCTATTTTGATTTTGTGTACATGTATTTTTGAGTGTGGAATAAATTTGAATTTGAATTTTTTAAATTTTCACTCCTAATTATTCGTCCCTCTCAATCATTATCATCATTAGAGTATAAATAAAGTATGATACTTAGTATAATTAATTGAATAAGAAATCAGCTTCAAAGAATCTCTCTCCATTTTGTAGGATACTTAAAATTGAGAATTGATTATTCATACATATCAATGTATTTTTCTGAATGAATAACTTCTGGAGTAGATGTACGTGATACCATAGAGAAACGATAGCATAGATATCCCATGGTATAGGGCGTTTATGTCGCAAGTTTTACTGTTATCTCAAGCCGATAGTTCACATAGTTCTTTCCTATGCAGCTGTGTAACGCTGGTAGTCTCTCAAATCGTGCCGTTCATACAGTATCACCCCAACAAAACTTTAAAAATTGACAATAATCGACAGTAATCGGCTTGAGATAACAGTAAAAGTTGCGACATAAATTCCTTATACCATGGGATATCTACTTACGCTATTGTTTCTCTATGGTGATACTTTCCTCAAAACAATAGAGGGGCATTAATACAATATGAAAGATACAAAATAAAATATGAGCAAGTGTTTCATATTCGAACACGAACAGATTATTAGTTAAACTGAATAAACTCTATCCAATTCAAAATAGCGATCATGGATATTTAGGAGACAAATAATTTTTACTCCACACAGTGATGGAATATTTAAAATCCTCTCTCATGGATTGGAAAAAATGAGCCACTTCATCTCTATTTCGATTCTAGATGTTATAAAACTGATCTACACCATACATATTATTCTCCGAGGATAGACCATTATATCTGTATCTTGAGTAGAGTTGCCAGTCCATCTTAATGCGTAGGAGGGTCTTACACAGCTACAAAAACACTGATTAGTATTCATAAAGCGGTGCCGTTGTGAGCCGTAATTTATACGACTCGAGACTGTCCTTAGTGGCTGGCTGAATGTTTATACTGTGAATATATCTATAGGGTATGCCTGTATACGTAAGTCGTATTTGCAACAGTATTATAATGCATGGAGAATGAACAGGAGCTACAGATTTACTCATACTGTTGCAGAACTTACATTATGATGATGTTTCTGTATGGGCCTCCCAAGTAGTTTAGGTCCTGATCGTCTATAATAATGATGGTTTGTATATTGTGTATTTTATTCTAAACGCCCTGACTACTGGTAGTTCTGTGAACAGTAGACCTCGGGCAGTTATAAACCATAGTCTTCTCTAATACTGTCCATCAGAGCAAATTCTGTCCTGCCCTGTCGTGTCGGCGAGATATCGGTGAATAAACGACTAATGGCTGTTTGAGTTTTTGTATCGACAAGGCTAATAATTTTATGTAAACAGCTATATGCTACTATCATCAAAAGCTTACCCAGTTGAAAGCAGAGAAAAGTCGGGAGAGATGCTACTTCAAGTTATCAATCGCATGCCTCACTGCATGCAATTAATAGTCCACACAACAGCTGTTTTTTTTCAAATTAAGTTACATTGAGATATTGAATTGCATGCGTCGATGCACTTGACAGCTGATTTATGATGGATAGTTCTATAGTCTGATTTTTTACTCTAATATTGGCGTATGAGGGAGGCTGTGAAGTGATTACACAGATGTGTGGAGAAGCCAGTCTATTGCTTTATTCCCATAAGGTCTATAGTTTCAATCAGGTACTTGTGGATGAGAATACTGAGTGAGGTCTACTGTTCACAGAACTACTAGTAGTGTATAAATCAAAATTCGGGAAAGAAACAGTTTTGGACTGTGCCTGTTAGTACTTCCCCAATTATTTTAAAGAATTGTGTTTGGTTTATCTGAAGTTGATAAATAAATAACGAGCGAAGCTCGGTGCCTCGATATTGAGAATAATAGAAGCTAGAGATCTATCACTACTGCAAAATACTCCAATATTGGAATTGATAGATAAATATTATGTTGATTTGATGCTTATCATGAGAGAACTGGAAACTTGACTCAGATTCCTTTCAACAAAGTTACAGTATAGCTTCAAGTACAGTAACAGAGCAGACTACACCATGTTTAGAGTGTTGCCAATCCTACGCCCGTGTTTAGCTTGCTTACTCCATAACAATTTCAGTCGTGATTTGTAGCCTGAGTTGAGATGATTAATTCTCCATATTTATCAGTGACTAGTCATTCTCACACTCTCTCACTCTCTCTCTCTCTCTCTCGTTATCCCTGTTCAGTGACAGGCTCTTCAGTTTAATTCACTCTGTTCTGTCAGTTTCCCTCCTAAATAACATCAATGCTTCCCATTCAATTAATGCTGACAGTATGAAGTGAATTTCACTTTACCCTAATCTCACTCACTGAAATTTCAAACTGTCAGCAGTGTTCATGAGTGACATCAATTGCTTCCATTTAACAGATTCTGACAGAATGTAATGAAACTCTGTGGCACGTGCTCACTTTGACAGCAGCAGCGTTGTCACCTCGTTCGTCAACTGAAGCTAGCTCCAATTATTTATTCAACCTTCAACATTACTCTTGAAATAATTATTGTTGTTTGTAGAGGGTAAATGATTCTTTTTTCCAATCGAGTCGTATGTCAACCGTCCTCTGTATTCATCATAATATGTGAAATAGAGAGTTGAGTGTAACAGAGGGCCGACTGCGCCCTAACTTCGCTCTCTAGGGAAAATAGAGGCAGTCATTCTATTCTATTCACGTCTCCATAATATATTTTTTTCTATGAATATTAAAAAACAGACGACACCCAGTTTATTAGAACAAATGGAATGCCTTCATCTTCATGTGTTGCCTACACCTCACCAACAACTCGTCTCTATGAGACTCCACTTGTTCCAGTGAGACTCTACTTGTTCGAATGGGACTCTATTCCTCTAATTGTTCGAATGATACTCTTTTTCTCTACTTGTTCCAGTGAGACTCTACTTGTCTCTGTAGGAGCTTGTTCCTGCCATTCATAGAAGTACTTGTTCCCATAGAACATTGTCTCTATGACACTAATATCGTTAAAAAAACACTACTACTTGTCTCTTTGAGAGCTTGTCTCTGTGACACGTACCCTTTATTGATTTATATAACAAGTACATCATAAAAATGATAGGGAGAGAAAAAATAAGGTAACCTTGTGCTATTCCTCTCTCAAATTTAGATAAGGTTACACAAAGTCCGAAATAGGTTAAGTCTTGTAGCTGTTCATTTCACAAAATTTTCAGTTCTCAATAAAATTTTCACTAAGTGTCTTTTGGCGAGCCGCTTATCATCAGCTGATTAGCGAGCGTAAAGAAACTCTTCTGCGCATGCGCAAATGATTTACGAGCGTAAAGAAAATCTACTGCGCATGCGTGCGCAGATGGTTAGCGAGCGAAAAAGTAGATGCTCCTCAGAAATAAGTTGTATTACGAGAAGAATTGAGTATGTAAATTCTTTCTTTACGCGCAGTTGTAGAAAAAATGTTTTTTTACGTATACGAGTTCATCGTGTCATAAAATTTACATGGGGACACCATTCTATTTTTTCCTCTTGAATAAGCTTTGATCATCACCCTGAGTTCCTCTATCGATATCAATTGACAGCTACTTTCAAGTACAGCTCGATTTCAGCCGCTTGTAACATGATGTAGACTTTGTAGGAGAGCCATTAAGCTACACGACTGACGGTCCGTGTACACGACATGACAATCCGTGTGTACACGACATAGCACACCGTGTACACAGCACACGACTTGTGTACCTGACGTCTGCCGGCAATGCAAATGAACGTAGACAAAGGGCGCAAAAAGACAAAAGGCTTTGTTTTTTGAACAGTGCGTCACGTCACGGAGGAGAGACGTTGAAAAATACAGAGCAGAAAAAGTGAGCCGGATGGCGATGAAAATTGATATTCAAGATGTGACCATGGCAAACGGGTACCTTTCCGCCCGGAATATGCAATGGCTTTAATTAGGGTGTTCCCGGGGGAGTCGTCAACAATGAAATATTGCCAGCACTCGTCTTTAGGCGGGCTTCACACTAGGCTAATTATACGCCTCTTCTTCTCGCGCTACGTTATCGGCCTGCCTGTTCCCCAGCGATCTCTTATACTGTCAACCATTCACTTTCTTCACGGGTGACTTATAAGGTGTATAGAACAGAACACCTTACCCACCCCTCCCCAGTGTATGCTAAGCACCACGACCCCATCCCACCATCTCACCCTCTCAACACCCCAAGGTGTCATAATCATATTTCAACGTTATCTTATATTTCATTCCTTCGAGAGATGGGCGTCTTACCACCTACAGAACGAACAAAAAGCCCTAAGAAAATTCAATTTGCATAATACGAGCTGTGCCTCCCAACTCACGCAAGTGTGAGACGTGAAGCCAGTTAACACTACAAGAAAGTGGTGTGACGCAAGGAGGCTAAGATGGAAATTCATCTTAAGAACAATATTATGTTGTGGGAAATTGTTGTGAATATGTATTAAATGGGGGTTTCAATACTGTTTTTAGGCAAGTGATTATCATGGAGAAGGTGAGAGAGCATTTTGAGGTCGCTGATTAGGATTATGAGAAGAAGATGTTGGAGGCAGATCAAAAAACAGAGTGGAAGATGAAGAAGAATGAGAAAGACGAGGAAGGAAAAACAAGGTAGGTGAGTGAGAGTGGGACAGTTGGAGGACAAAAAATGAAAGAATGGAAATGTTGGGGAAAAAAACGAATTCACACATACATACATACACACATACAAGTTTAACACAAATTATCAAAAATAATACATGCAAATAACAACAACAATCACAATGAAACAAAAATAAAAAGAATAATGATGTAAAAAAGTTGGAGGATTGGAGGGTTTTCCTACTATGGTGGAAAGAAAAAGGCAATAAGAGAGTGAAAGAGAGAAAAATATAAAAATGGTGATAAATTGTGAAAGGACAACGAGAGGAAGAAAGCGTAAAAAATAGGATGAAGTAGAAGAAAGCGAGTAGAAAATTATAAGAAAATATGAGAATGGAGAAGATATAAAGGAGAGGAGGAGAAGAAGGGGTGGAAGAAGAGGAACAGGAGCAGGAGGAGAATGATGAGTAGGAGGAGTTTGAGGAGCAGAAAGATTGATTGATTGATTGAGTACTTTATTTATGTAGATTACAATATATACTGGCTTATACACTTATATACAATAGCTTACAATACAGCAAAATTATAGATGAATTTACATAATATAGTCTAAGAAAATAATTATTGAACTGTATATGATATGAAAAAGCAGTTTGTAATATAATAACTAAAGATAATAATCATATTGTTATGCATCTACATAAATGGCGGAGCTTTGGACATATCAATGTCCATTCTTCGGAAAGAATATTAAAAATATCCTCCCCATTAACTCTCTACCAGAGATTGATTGATTGATTGATTGATTGAGTACTTTATTTATGTAGATTACAATATAAAATACTTGCTTATACACTTATATACAATAGCTTACAATACAGCAAAGTTATAGATGAATTTACATAATATAGACTAAGAAAATAACTATTGAACTGTATATGATATGAAAAAGCAATTTGTAATATAATAACTATAGATAATAATCATATTGTTATGCATCTACATAAATTGGCGGAGCTTTGGACATATCAATGTCCATTCTTTGGGAAGAATATTAAAAATTATCCTCCCCACTAACTCTCTACCAAAACGTTAATTTCGTTATTTAAACTAAGGATTTATTTATTAATGGAAATATTGTAAAAGTTTTAATCAATATAAATATTGAAGAGAAAAAAACAGAGAATTGATAAAGTAAAATAATTATATAGGTAGATAAGATCAAATAATTGATTAATAAAATGAAGAAAAGAGGAGGAGGAACAGATGAAGCAACAAACTGGAGAAATGGAATGAAAAGAGAAAAAGAGCTAATTGAGATTGGAGAAAGAAAAAGAGAAAGTGGAGAGAGGTAGAGGTGGAGTATTAATATAGAGTTAGTTACAGTTAGTTTTGGATCCAATTTGGAAATTATTCGGGATAAACACCATTTTCTATACTTTTGGCAACTAATGCAATGACACCAAACCTCTCAAAATATTATTCCCGCATTAGTACCATAAGAATACAGCTATCAGACAAAAATGAAACTTCACATGATAAGTATAAGCAAAGAGCAAAGTGATAACATTCATTGAGTTTTGTATTCACTGTCTTCTATCATTATTGTTCTCAAACCTATTCCTTCATTCCATTTCCTTATCAATTGAACTCCTAAGGAAAAATCTAATGAATTTTATTAAATTATTCACTTTTGAATTTTTTATTCAACATTATTGTGTGATGTTATCTCTCGAATTGCATTGTGTTTGTGAGAAGAGAAATCAAATCTTCTCCCTTATCTATTTCAATTACAAAATTATAAACTGAACTAAAAGAAGGAAAACAAAAATCATCCAGAATCATGAAGAATATAAGAAACTACAAAAGCCGGCAAATAGTTACAGTTTGATAACATGAGCCTCAGAGATATCCTTTCCCTCAGATGATAACACAAAAGCAGAGATAGTGTTGGTTGGTGGCCGGATAATGTTACTGTTGCTTCAAAATATTATTAAAACTTGACTCGAGTGTTGAAGAGGCATCGAGTTATGATAGCGGCCGCGTATAAGAACACAAAGTGTATTCCTTGAGGAGAGGCCATTGTAAACAAAGACAGTTGAGGGGTGAGGAAGTGAGTGGAAGAGGAAAGAGTGGTAAAGTGGGTGGAGAAGGGGAAGGAGAGTTGGAGGAAAAGTGGAAGAAGCAGCTGACGGGAGAGCACTGAGCCAGCAAAATATAAAACAGAGAAAAGGGCATAAAAGAGAGAATGAGAAAAGGGCTTCATCACTGAGGGACAGGGGCAGGGACTGAAGTTGGTGCCCTTATCTTCTCAACACTTCACGGTTCAAGATTGAACCCACCACTATTTGTCCCCTTGAATCATCATGCGGCAACTGTTCCCAGTCTTCAACTTCCTGTTTATTTCCTCCCCATCTTGACTCCTATCTCCCATTCTTTCCAGAGAATCTTCACAGTTCCAACACTAAAATCAATCCCAATGCAATCGTATTAAACTGTATGTTTAGCCCCACGAAGAAACTGTAACACAACCTGACTTCTATCATCAGAGGACATTCGTTTTCAAAAGCCTCTAGCCTAAGCGCACACCAGTTAGTTAAGACAAGACATGATAAGACATGTTTAGTCACAATACTTCACATTGCAGCTTATGAGGCAACTCACGCTGATTAGTAATTGCAATTAGACATATCTTCATAAGCAACTACGTGAAGTATTGTGTCTGAACGTGCCTGATCATGTCTCATCTTCTCTCGACTAACTGGTGCCTTGTTTCAACACTTGTGCAATGCAATCGTATTAGACTGTATGCTTGGTTCTACGAAGAAACTGTGACCCATATTGAATCCTCTCATCCGAGAATATTCGTTTTCAAAAAGCTTTA
Organism: Nilaparvata lugens; assembly: GCF_014356525.2. Lineage (NCBI taxonomy): Eukaryota > Metazoa > Arthropoda > Insecta > Hemiptera > Delphacidae > Nilaparvata > Nilaparvata lugens. The sequence goes on along the minus strand of NC_052511.1, from coordinate 18,939,286 downwards.
CTGTTTCAACAATCTTAATGAATCGCATGCTCAATCCCACGAAGGGACTGTAACCCACTTTCCGGAGCTTCTCATTTTTCTTCTCTGATAATCGATTACAGTGTTATTATCTAGTAACTCCAATCATCACACTATTTGTTCTCTGATATCATATTACAGAGTGATCTATCTCGTTGGCAATTTTCCAATTCTACCTCTGTTCTTCTGAATCAGTGTCAATTCATATTTTCCATCGTAAGGATGTTGGATGATTTATTTATTTATTCTTTTTTTGTAAATGTATGAATTCAGGGCTACTTTCTTGTATTTCTAAAATAGAATAAATTATAGTACCCTTTAAAAATAAATAAAATATTAAAAAAAAACAATTTGTATTCTTGTTTTTTAATATTCTATTTACTTTTAAAGGGTACTATGATTCTATTTTATAAATTATTTATTCTTTTTTATAATGAAGCACAGATCGGGAGAGGAAAAATAAGAATAAATAACTTGTACTATTTCTCTCCCAAATTTAGGTAACATTAAAAAGTCCGAAATGAGGTTATGTCTTCTAGTTTTGCACAAAATTTCAGTCCAAAAATATTCATACAAACCATTCTTTCGAATTCAGATGTACCAAATACCAAATTAAGATTTCAATACACTTCCTTTTCTTTCATCATGAGTCGAACTTGCTGAATAGACTGTGTGATATAATATACTAGCAATGTAAAATAGACACTTCAGATATCCCTTCACAAATGATATTGACTGTAATTACACTAATTCTATCAATTATTCTACCAAATCATGTATAGAATTATTGATTAATAATAGAATATCTAAGACGAGCGCTCAAGCCGAACACCCACTTATCAGTAGTAGTGAATTTGTTCCTATAGTGGGAGGTCCACGTTATAATGACAGTGGAGAATGATATTTCCCGAAAAAAACAGAACAATGTTCTTGATTCTCTGTCTTGTCAATGCCTTCTATAGACGGTAGCTGATACAGGTTCATTGATGTAATATTAACTGTTAATTCTCATTTGAAATTTATTCATTTATTTAATCATATACAAATACAATCCAGGTAAAAACAACAGGCATTCGCCCAAAACTGCTTTAAACCTCAATTTGAAATACACAGTGTCAAATTGTGCTCCTTGGAGGGTTATCTCTTATGATAGAGTCCCACGTTATGAAGCTATTATGTAAAGTGGTAAACTTTTGCCAATCCTTTACAGATGATACGATGTTATTGGTATTTATAAGAGCAGTTGTTAAATTCCCTCTTTTGCGAATAAATTCACAAAAAATTAAGGCCGTCCGGCTCGCAAAATTACTGGGTTCAAACCTCAGCTCTAGCTCAGTGGTAGATACATGAATTTTACAAACACAAGTAATCACCATAAGGTTCAATGACCGGTGATTAATAATTCTTACCGCTGCTTCTATGAAGTTCTTGAAGAATACCAGTGAGGAAATTAAAAGAATATTTGATGACTGATTAACAGTAACCATTCACCCACTAGAGAATAATAAAGACCAACTATAGTTGTTTCTAGTTGATTCTTAAAACGCTCGTCATGAATACAGGTATTCACCAATTTATCCTTCCAAAATTCCTTAGAACTTACAACGCCAGTTCTTGAAGCTCTCTGGATCCTTATATGATATAACTGGAACCTTATTAATATAATTTTTAATATACTTGTTCTGGCAGATTAAAGTGATTATCATCAAAGGACGATAAATACTGAGTGCTCTCAATAAGATCAATACTAATGATTCAATAATTTCATGTGCTGCTGAATATTTATTGGTACTAAAACAGTTCAAACTGTATATCACGAGATGAACTAGGATAAAATAAATTTCTACGATTTGTATGCTGACATAAAACACAAAATATATTCCCATAAAAAAGTGTATATAAAATATTCGATATCTATAATTTTTCTTAAATAAATTCTTTCTATAATCTGAATAATTATCACAAGATTTAATAGCTTTCACAGTAGTGAGTTTCAAATTCATAAACACATTATATTCAGTACTGATGCTTAGACTTCCAGTCAATACAAATTTCTACAAATAAAAACCTGTTTGGTCTATAGGTTTGATATGATATACTTTGTTCAATTAACAAAATTAATAATTAATAAATTATTATTCAAACATGAGATCTCAGGGATTTATATGAATTCGGGCCGTGCGTGGAAGTAAGCCTCCTACCTATATCAAATAAATTTATAAAATGTTCTTATGAACTATGTGATAGTACTCAACACGTGGGGACTTTTTATTTAATTTAAGTCAATTTGAATAGCGCTTTCAATTAATTTCCCCACTATACGCAGAAAACCTAAAACGAGCTCGTTTGACTTATCACTCACATAAATGAAGTTCTTGACGGTCTCTTGGGTTGAATTAATTATTTCCAATAATTAATTAGGTAGGCTCCTTTCGTCTCTGCTGGGCTAGCGCGTGGTCCAAATTCTTATAGATTTATTTTTCTAATTAAATATATACTTATAGGGAATAATTACGATTACGAACTCTTCAACAACACTGAGTTCACAGATAATTTTACATTTAATACAAATATTTCACATTTAAAAAAGGGTTTGGCTTAATAGTTTTAAAATTTAAAAGAGGAAGAAAGAACCCTAAACTCTATGTGCGTCCTCTCAGGTCGAGATCTTAAGCCAGAAGAAAGAGGTTTTCAGAAAAATTTGTCTCTTCCAAGAATAATTCTGTAAGCTACTCTCTGATTGGTCTTCAATTTAATAAACTCAATACAATTGGTTGCCTTGGAATCAGGGCTTCCTCAACTTTATAATAGAAAAAATTAAATAAAAAAGTTTTTATACAAATATATGGAGTGTTTATCTTAAATTATTTCATAAATAAATCGTAACATACGATTTCAATAGATAATACATTTAGTTTTTTATATGAGTTTTGTATACTCTTGATTTTTCGTGCTTTTTTAGATTATAATAAATATTTATACAGAAATAATAGTTGTCCGTATTTCTACACATCAACTTCCTTTAGTATACATAATATATCCTTTGTGAGTAAATTTTATATAATTCAACCTATTATACTGGTTGATCGAATGATCAGCTGATTCGCTCAGCATTGATTCTAATAATTATCGATTTATTCAAGATCGACTAATTCTTTTCAAAATGTAAACAAATAATTCTAACCTCAATGTTCATGCACACTTTTATTTTTTTATTATCCGCCAATAATAAGTAAGCCGCTTTATAATTTTTTGATCTTGCCAATGGGTTCTCATAGTTATTGAATCACAATTATACATGTTTTCTTATCGTTTTTGATAATACTATTACTCCTAATCGCTAATAATATTCGATTTAAGTTGATTGGTCCTTTGACTAGGTCTAACCTTCTTTCCATTTTATAATCCTATTAAAATTCATTGGTTCATTTTGAAATATTTGATGGTACTAAAGTACCACGTGACAACAGTCTAGAGGTTATGTAAAAATGATAACTCAATTCACACACTATTTTGTGTCCAAAAAATTTATCTACTACAATTTGGAATTTATCAGATTAATTAATTTCAAAATACAAATCCAATTATATTTATTTATTTAATTATACAAAATTATAAATTATATTTCTTTAAGCAAGAAATTATATTTTTAAATAATTTCATAATGGATTTTCATGATTGAGATGGAATATTCTGTTAATTAATTATTAATCCTACATTGTTAAAATATGATCTGGCAACAGAGCAAAGCGAGGATGAGATAGCGCTTTCTGCTTTGTTGAATGATATACAAGGATAGCAATACCATTGCTAATTAAACACTGCCTTTATAACGTGGACCTCACTATAAAAAAGTATTTCCCGGTTTTTCATTGAGAAAAGCAGTGAAACAAAAGCAATTCAGACAGGTTTTTATTTCAAATTAAAATTCATTTGTCAATTTGAAAACAATACAATGTAGACTATGAATCATAAAAATAATATACAAGAAAGAAATACATAATAAGATTCCAATAACACATGAACTCTTAAATTGAAAATAACTTGTTTCCTATCTGACAAAGCCAGCAAAACCTAGGTTTGTGCGCTGGCATAGGTGCATAGTAACTCAATGAATTATTTATTGCGGACAGTCAATAGATTATGATTAGTATTATCTGTAGAAGCATACATTTTAGGGAATTGATATTGTTTTAGGGCGAATCTCCATTGGAATTGTTGGGAACTTTCCTGATGAAAGAGGGAATTCATTGAATGGAACAGGATCGACATTATTGGGTAGTATGGTGGCTGTTATCGGTTATTTTAGAACCAGTAACACAGGGGTGTTGTGGTGTTGGGGTGTGGGGTGATGACGACCCGGCATTCCAACTTGACCACCCTGAACTTGTTTTGTTTAAAACCTCGGCCCCAAAAATTTATTATACCCGAAGCCAGCTCAGCGAAAACCACCCTCCGACAGTCGCTCCCTCTACCATGTAACGGACAGTACGGAGGATAGCGAGATGGTAGATTGTAAAATGCATGCCCAAGTATTCGAGATAGGAAGCTGTCACAAGAGAGAGCACGATGAGAGTGAAAGAGGAGGGAGTTGAAGGGAGAATGTGGTAGGGACACAACTAATAAGGGGTGAAAGAAGTGAAATGGGTGTGAAAGATTTTCATAGCCGTTTTACGATTGATAGTTAAATGCGGGAATGAACGTAGGTCCAATCGGACAGTGAGAGAAATTCCACTACAAAATCAATCAAACTCATTATTTCAAAAATGAGGCTCAGTTTTTCAATTCACATTTGATATACAAATATTACAACCAATATATAAATACAGTTTGACATGAAATTGAATTTGAATACAGAAGAATATTCCAGATTACTTGAGGCTCATTTTTGGCACAAACATTTGATCATACTCGTACAGACAGAATAAAATCGAACATAAATACAGAAGAAGAGACTCAGTTTTTCAATTCAAATTTGATATACAAACATTATAACATATAAATACAGTTATACGAATACAGTTTCACACAAAATTGAATGAAAATACAAAAGAATATTTCAGATTACCTGAGGCTCATTTTTTGCAGAAACATTTGATCATACTCGTACAGACAGAATAAAATTGAATATAAAATAATACATTAGAAGAGACTCAGTTTTTTAATTCATATTTGATATACAAACAATATAATATTTAAATACAGCTATATAAATACAGTTTTACACAAAATTGAATGAAAATACAGAAGAATATTTCAGATTACCTGAGGCGTTTTCTTTGCACAAACATTTCATACAGATAGAAAAAAAATGAATATAAATACAGAAGATTACCGTAATAATTAAACAAGTGATTCGATATGGGTAGTCCAATGGTAGCTCACATTCAAAAGACACACAAGTGATGGAGAGCTGATTAATAGATGTTTGTGAGATTTACTTGAAACTGTTAGCAATGAATGGATGGGAACTGATGATCTATGATGATCTAAAATTTTAGTAAATTAAATCAATTATTTATAAGGAATCCAGATGATTAAAGTGAATTTTTCTGAAGGAGATCGTTTTTTCTCTTATCCATTCGCGTAGAAGAACCTCATCATTATAATTATGCCAAATCACTATAACGTAGAAAGGATTTTGTTTCTATGATAGAATATTGATTTTTTCGTTTTTTTACAATTTTCTGGATGGATATTAGTAGTTTATAGAACGCTTTATAATAAGTGTCTTCAACGCTCAAGTGGATTTAAGATACAAGTGAGCGGCGTAGTGATGTTCTAGCTTTGATTGTGATGTTGTAGTCTTTACATTACTACAAATTTACCACAAATAATATGAATAAATATTGCATTTTTTTCGGAAATTAGCCTACTCAACTATGGGAAGCCCATGTAGTCCAGCTAATATAATTAAACATAAGAAAGGGGGTGTGCTTGCAATTGATATTACTGATTTTTTAATATATTATTTGGATACATATGAGAAGTCCAGAGCCAATTTCTTCATGCAAAATTTACTTGTGCTAGATACAGGGTGGCCCAAAAACCTTGTATTTTCGGCTCATTTTCCAGTTTTCAGCTATTTCTGCCAAATCTTGTAATCGGACAGAAAAAATTGCTCTTGCATTTTTTTCAGATTATAAAATTCTGAATAGAATGAGATCATTCGAAACTCTTTATCTTCAATGAGTACTGAGTTATGATTTTTCAAAAACGAGTGAGATTTAAAGGAAAAATCAATTTTGATGAATTTTAGTTTTTCAGCAACAATATCTTCCGATTGTTAACATTTAGATGTGTGCCTGCACTTTTTTAAAGATGATAAAGAAGACAATTTTGAATAAAATTTAGAATTTAGAAATAGGCCGACACATCTAGAAAATACCTGAGTCTATACCTAATTCATGCAGGTGAACGGGCTAGAGTCAAGAAAACTTCAATTAATCTTGCCATGCCTGATTTAATAGGTTTATACTATAGAATAACACTACAATTTGAAATAATAGAAAAATACAAACAGCTTCAATAAACATTGGCAGCTAAAATCGAACAACAGAAACAACAATATCATGTTACTTTGTTGACATTCTTCATCTGATTCGGGGGCGCATTACTATCCCCGTTTAGATAGCAATACGTCACAAAACCAAACAAGATCAGTCATAAAATAACCAATCAATTTCAACATGAAATTACTCAAGAAAGAAAAAAACCCGTTGAACCCAAATTTCGTCGATAGTAACCCATATAACCCATTTCATAATAATTTTGAATCCCCATTTTTTATTGACATTCTCGAATGAACCTTTGTTTCACTACACTGCACTTTCGTTGGTTTGTACGTTGCTTTATCGTCGGGGTTACAGTACCTTGTTTTTGGCGGTGAGCTTTTACCGGTTGAATTTGGCTTGACGGCGACGTCCTCTTACGTCCCTAGACCTGTCGTCTGAACGGGTGTCTTGAAGCGGTGTTACATAAAGTTGCGGAACCAAAGGGGTGGTAGTACAAGAAGTTGGTTTGGGAACACACATGAACCGCTGTAAATAAATGTATTACAGCATTAATTTCTAACTCTTCCTACAATTCATCAAAAGCTAAAACAGGAGTTATCTATTGATTACAATTAATTAAATTCTCTCATTCTTTGAATCCTCATTTTATATAGATTTTTATCTTTAAACTACTGATTCTTTTTATCAGAATTAATGGATCTTTCTTCACAAATAATTCAAATTGAAATGATGCTAACTTATATGATATTTTTCGTTTGGTTTGCGAAATCAAATATAATTTTTCATGTAGTAGCTCGGCTAGTATTGTTGGAAACTTGTGCGCCAGCCAACATTTATTTTATTTATTATTTATGAACTATAGGACGCAATCCAAGTGTAAATAACGGGCATTCGCCCAAAACTGCTCAGAACCTTAATTAAAAATGAACATTCCAGAGTTTATGATTTGATTTACCTACAAATACAAGTCCAAAAACTAGTATCAACTGAAATTATGAATTTATCACCTAATAAAACAAGACACTTTATAACACAATAAAAGAAAAAAAATATTGAAAATTTCACTTTAAGGAAAGATAATGTTTGCCTTATAAGATTCATCTTGTGGAATTTTTACCTTTAAATAAAATTAGTAAACACATAGAAAGTAATTTAAATTGTATTAAAATTTGAACATTCATTAATATTAATTTCCTGGAAAAGAAAAACTTTCTTCTTCGTCTATTAAGATTTCTATCATAAAAAATTTACTAAATCATTCGACAGCCTTAATGACATAAGAAAACAGAGTCTGAAAAATATAAATTAAAAAATGTCATAAACTCAATATGAACATAATCTTAAAAGTTTCATTCCAATTTAAAGGCTATCTTCCTGACTTTCAGCAATACTCTACGATAATATATCTCCAGAAACAATAACTCAAATGTAACGTAACTGAAAACTTTCTATACTTCTGTAGAAAAAAATTTATAAGTATCTTCCATCACTAATAAAATCAAAAGGATTATTCTCAATCAATATTATTAACTTGAAAAATAACAGGCTTGATTAATTCAATACTCTTATGGAAGTTTCAATCAATAAAACTCCCTACATTATATTTTAACCTTATTTTACGTACCTTAGCGGTTATTTGAAGAAACAATTATTCGTACATGATGAAGAAACACAATTAAACCTTTCAGGACATGGCACTACTAGTAAATTTAAACATTAATAAAAAATAAAACTAGCTCCTACATTAACTACTGAAATAAACTTATAAACCTGCCCAAAAAGGGGGAAACATAGTGACTACATCTTTACTCTCGTAGTGCTCCTAGCAAAGTGTCCTCCGGAACGTACTCTGGTCTCTCGACTGGGGAATCCCCACTACTGTATTAGAAACAGGTCTCCTATTGGGCGAATGGAATCAATTTGACCAATCGTCGCGTGGCTTCTACAGCCTTTGGACCAAATAGTAACTGCAAAATCGGTAGTTTGTTATAATTTCAATGCTTGCTGTTTTCCAACTTATCGCCTTTTATGTCGCGACAAGAAGGCTAAGTTTTAGAGATAATTCCATAATCTACATTCCTCGACGACTCGGAGCCACAATTTTTAAATATCTATCATGGGAAACTCGAAGTCATGGCCGTTCATAATAGAGAGAGAAAATAATTTATTTCGCTAACTCACTTACAATAATGGCTCTAGTCTATTGCGTATTAAATTTACTATTATAACTTGGGAAAAGGCCTGAATTAAAGAGAGTGCCCGGCACAGATGTATAATTCAATAGAGAAATTGGCCATTTTTTGTGTATTGGAAAGTACACTCAACAATAAATTTTTCATTTTTCGACCAAATTTGACTTATGATGCATGATTTTGGAATGCCTTGACGAGCCGAGAAGAATGAAGTGTAGTACGATGAAATCTGAGCATTGTGTCAAAAGTTATAAGTGTTTGCAATTTTGATCCTTGAGGTGTCCTTAAGCGCGCCTCTCCACTAGGAAATACTGAAATAAACTGCATCTAACGGTGGTTCTCATAGAACATGATCTCATGAACTTATGTCATTGTGCGAAATATCAATGTGAGGACAATGCAGTTGGTGATGATGGTTGGGGCTGAAAATCAGGTGTTTTTCACAATACAAGGAGCATTGTTGTCAGGTGTACCTGGAAATCCATTTGAGATAGAGGAGATAGAGTGCTCTCCCTGATCTCAAATTGTAGAGCACAAAAATACGACCAGAGGGATTTCGAATTGTACATCTAAATGTTAACAATCGGAAGATATTGTTGATCAAATACGTTTGAGTATCTTTTCGCGTTTTAAATTTTTCAATTATTAATACAGTATTTTCAGTTATTAGGGGTGATTTAGTGAAGTATTATTATTCAATTTGGTTTTCAACTTTCCTAAATTCTAAATTCCTAGTTTATAAATATTTTGGACTCAAAATTGGACAAAAAATGTGTAGTGTAAACATAACCTATTTTTGGACAATTTCTATCTAAATTTGGGAAAGGAACAGTTTTGGGCTTTATTTCATTCATAGTTGAGAATGATTGTATCTATTAATGTATAAATGAATAAATGAATAAATGAATAGAAGCTAAAATTCATCAAAATGATTTTTCCTTTAAATTTCACTCATTTTTGAAAAATCATAACTCAGTACTCATTGAAGATAGAGAGTTCCGAATGATTTCATTTTATTCAGAATTTTATAATCTGAGAAAACAGAACGCAAGAAATATTCCACAAGTGAACAGTGGTCGAGAGTGGGAAACGGCGGCTATTCTTATCGGCGTCTGAACAACCTTCAGTTCTCGCCTCCGACTTTCCCGCACTCGCCAGCAGCAGCAAGCCTCGCACCAAGCTTTCTCTTAGCCTTGGCCAAGTGTATGGGGCCGTGGGGCGTCTCTCGTAGCCTCGGCCAAGTGTGTGGGGCGGCGCGGCGGCCAATCTCCATGAATTTACATTCTCTGAAACGCTTATCTTGTAAGTTTTCTATCCGGCCCCCAAACCCCAACGAACGTCTCTTCAAATGCGAGCCACACTTCAGCATTGGTGGAATGGGAAGTGTTAGTGTTTCCCATGAGGAATTCTGACAGAATAAAGTGAATTTGACCGTAGCAATGCACATTCATCTGGATGTGTTTGCCAGCCGCCGGATCGTTTGCTTGCGCGCACTTGCCCCCGTGTGCGTGTGTGTGCGTGTGCGTGCCTAAGCTCATGATCTACGGAAAGCTTCGTTTCCCAACTGCTTGATTCTCATTTATTTGCGGGTGCATTCCCGATGATATTCTATTCATATTGATCCATTTTTAGCATGAAATTGATAATTTGTATGGTTCTGCTTCAGTCTTTCAAGAGAAAATAATTGTTGATGAGAACATGAGAGATTATGTTGGTGTATAGCCTTAATTTGCAGGAATGGATTCCTTTATGTCAGTCTCAGTGAACGTTTCTGGTACAATGATAATAATATTATTCCCATAAATTCTAAAGGGACTACTCTAGTAGTCCATTCATAGCAATATTCTTGAGTGTGATCGAAAATCGATTCCAAATATAGTACAATCCAGAAAAATAAATCTCTAAGAACTCACGGACATTATTATTTGTGAGAAATGTAATATGATTAACATCAATATTAACTGGATATTCATCGCAACAGAACTAATAAACTAGATAATAGACCATAATATTATCAAACCAATTTTTGAATATGTGTATTTTCAAGACGAGATTGAAAATAATAAACACGTAAGCGGTTTCATTCATGCTTATTTTCTTGAATTTCAACTATCCATTGTTCCTTATTTAAAAAAAAATAAATTTACAGTAAAAAATCCAATTACAGTCTCAGCATCAGCAGAACAGCTCCATTCGAGAGCATGCTCACTCTCATACAGCTTAAGCAAATTCAAACGAGAAATTGAGGTTAATGTTTGGTGATATTGTTCTCTAAGTTATAAACTTGGTCATAAACTAGAATGAGATTGACTCCGAAATGAGGCAGTGATCATCCGGGATATGAGCTTCAATTTGAAGTGGAGGAAACTGTTGGTATGACGTTATTTCTCAAGGGTTCGAAGGTTGAGTGAGTTATTCAGGAGATGAGTCACGATTTAATGAAATCATTAATTGTATTTTTGGGGATGAGAGGTGAGCTTTGTCTACTTTTATGGAAGGACAGTTTAGATAAATTGGATTGATCACTTGATCAAACATTTCTTCTATTTGAATTGGTGGTATCTTTTGTCATGAAAGCTATTTTTCTTTAGATAGTAATTAATGAAATATTGCATTTATTCAAATGCTAATGAATGAATAATTATTCTTGAACGAAATTCCAAATTGAATGCTGTAAATCACCCCGGAAACTTCTGCTACTGCAGAATACTTCAAAGCATTTAATTTGGATTCTCTTATAGTAATAATTATCAGTGATAATTATCAATTATAACTAGTTTTTTTCATTAACGTGATTGATATATATATCTCACTTACCAGAAAAAAATTGTGTGAATATGGGTGCACTATGAATAATTTCGAGTGAAATTTTGATGGAATCGCAATGAAGGCATGAGATTTCTACTTACCAGGAGTAACTGAAATCTACCAAGGCTTCTCTTCGAATTAAACACAACCTTTCTCAGTACCTTTGATAACCCATATTTCAAACCAAGTAGAATAATATATATCACTCTATGAACATTATTTCAATTCTCTCCGGTATTAAATTTAATTAAACTCCAGTTTTTTTCCTTTATTTCTGGGCTCGAAACTTGATTGAAAGTGGAGCAACATAACCTACGATCCAGACTACTCTATCTATCTACAGACTTCTCTATCTAGTATTTACATAAGACAATAGATTTAGAAACTCTTGAGTACGCACTTTCTACTAGTATTTAAACCTCTGTGAGATTATTTCTCGTGTCATTCCGTTACCAATAGTCATGCTGCCACTATGTATGTATTTTATTCTTTAAATGAATCATTTCCAAAAGTGGATTGCGCGTTCGTTTATCTTATCTTAAGACTTTTCTATCAAAATTTGGTAGAAGAACAGTTTTAGGCTAGGCGTAAGCCTATTGAAACCTGAAGTTTAGTTTATATAGGCGTTAGCCTATTAAGGATGAGGCATCCTCTCCTGATCATGTATTTGATTTGTACATTATGAAATATAAATTAATGAATAAATTGAAAACATCCTATGAGACAGATTTGGATAGAATCAATTCCTGCTTCCCTCACAACTGAAAAGGCAATTAAATGGATGATAAAAGAGATCCGTCAACTCGTTCCACTGAATCCAAATAGATGTCAATGAATTTATATATTGAATAGAATCATCTCATTTTTTTCTCTCCATGAAATATAATAAGAGCTTCTCGGAATGATCTCTTTAAATAATGTATGAACATCAATTTATTGGGGGAAAGCTATTTGTGTAATGGGTATTCGCAGGCATAATCGCTTAGCAGGTGTCTCCGACTCTTTTGAGAACTCTGGAAAGGGTTGGATAATAACGACAAACAACTCTGAATAGGCCCACGGATGTTCACGAACATTACTTGGTAATTACGTGCCAACATCTCTGTTCCACTTGCTCCCTTTTCGTACTACATTTTTCTTCCTCTTCATCGCCTCCTTCCAAAATCTCATCCCTTCACCACCATATTCACGCTGATTCCTTGGTGCACAGTCTTGGTTTCTTCTTCCATTTTCTCCTCCATATGAATGCATTAACTCTCTCCTTTTTCAGAATTTTCTTCATCCACTACATTCGTATTTTCGATCTTTCTTATTCCATCTACCTCATACACCCTCATATTTCAATTATTCTGTTATTCTTCTCACTCTCTTCATATTGTTCTATTTCTCCTTGTTTTAACAGCCTCTCTCTCTCTCACTCTCTCTCTCTTTGATAGAGAGTTAGTGGGAAGGATACTTCGAATATTATTTTCGAGGAATGGACATTGATATATCCAAAGCTCCGCCAATTTATGTGGATGCATAACAATATTATCAATTTTATCTATAGTTATTCAAATTGCTTTTTTCATATAATATACAGCTTAAAAATTATGTTCTTAATTTATATTTTGTAAATTCATCTATATTTTGCTTTATTGTAAGCTAATGTGAGTGTATAAGCCAGTATATATATATATTGTAATCTACATAAATAAAGTACTCAATCAATCAATCAATCTCTACTCCAAATCTGCTGTTCCTCTACCTATCCTCTCCATCTACTGTTTGTCAAACCACTATTGAGTTGATAATTATATTACTATGCTTTTTCTTCACTCTCTTAACAATATTTGTCGTATACTTTTCCGTTAGTCTAATGCTAAACCAACAACTCATTTCTCATAATTCTCTCCCTGTTCCTTATATCTTCTCTATTCTCTAATATGTATCAAAAACGTGTGGGCCTACTCTGAACTTACTTTTAAATCACTTCTCATGACTTCATATTTTTTTCTTGCACCAGACGCAATTTTCAAATCTTTCTTTTATGAAATCTCTTCAAGCACTTATCACTTATCAACTGAATTCACATATTCATATTTTTTTCTCTCCATCATAATCTCAATCTTCAACATCACACACTCTAAATTTTTGTTAATACCTCTCAGAATATAAGAGCTGAATTATCACTGTTTTCAATATTCTTTTGGATCTTCCTAGGCCATATTTCATACAAGTTATGTACTTTATGTATTGATCCTCAATAATGCTGGTGATGTATTGTGCCGATGCATTTTTCTCTACGATCTTGTTCATATTATACTTACATTGTGATAAATATGTGTATTCACTAATGTGTAACAATATTCATTGTTACAATATTGTAAGTGATGAGAATTATGCGAATTAGCCTGAGAAGTTAGCCTGTTGTGAAAATGGATTTTGCTGTTTTGCTTTTCTGCGTTGTGTAGTGTCGACTCTGTAAGTATGTGTGTGTAGAAGTTATGATACTAAGAAAATTCACGATTTTCTTGGAGTATCCACAGTTGATCCACATTTACTTCTCCATCCACAGTTGATTGAATTGAAATTATTCTCTACTAACTATTTATGTTCATATACATGTTCATGTTGTATATTTCTAGTTCTGTTTTCAAGTGTGATTCTATTCCAATGAATGTCCTAGTACAATAGGTTCTCGTGGAGGGAGTAAATCAATTATCTCTCCTTCTTTTCTTTTCCTCTTCACATTTCCACCATCCAACCTACTCTCATCTTCAGTTTTCTCCCTTGACAATACTCACTCAGTACGCTACACGCTACGATCCCTCGCCGTGTTCATAAGGGGCGTAACAAGGTGTCCCACGAAGCTTCCGATCATAATTAAAAGAGCTTAGCAGTGGAAGGCAGACGTAGGCATAGGCAGAGACACCACTCGTATTTGGACGCACAGCTAATTCTCCACTAATATTCTCCACATTCAAAATGTTCGCAGCCGATTGCTGAGATAATAATCTCAGAGCTGCTACAACTACCACTCTGGATTCAGTTTGAACTGTCAGCACTCCTAATGAATATCAGCAAGACTTTCCATTCACCTAATGCTGACAGTTCTAAATATCACGACATTGCTACTACTGCTACTCCCACCCTGGTGAGATCTATTCTAAACTGTCTCAGAACTCCCTATGAATAACAATAACACTCCCCGTTCAAGCAATCCTGACAATTTTGAATGAATCTCACCCTACCTAATTCCCCACTCCTCCCCAACCCAGCCAGCTTAACGGTTGCCTAACCGTTTAATCCAGGCCCAGCTATTACATAGGCAATAATGAGCCCATTCAAGGCATTAGTGCATACTTAATAACGCTTATCCCATCTTTTATTATTGTTGAATAAGGCGAGTTTCGTATCAATTAGAAATTATGGTAACAACGCCTCCGAGTTCCATATTTACCCTGAAGGAATGTGGTACTGTTTCTAAGGAGATGGGGAACTGGCTGGAGCCTGTTAAATGGGGACGAATAATGTATTGAGAAATAGTATATTTCGCACTTAGTGCAGAAAATGAGATTTTTCCGGCTCGAAATCGGGTTTCAAGTCCGAGGCCGTAGGCCGAAAAACATTTTTACCCGTGGTGCGAACGCTATTTTTCGCCACACACAAAAAAACAATATATATAAAATAACAATAATTGTTTACTAATCACTTCCGAAAGCAGAAGTGGAAGGTCATAGCTCTAGCAAATCTGAGGTAGTCTGAATATCAGGAAATTGTCCAAGTATTTATATTTTTCATTCTGATTTGTCTAAATAACCTAAAAGATTATGTTCAATTATGTGGGAGGTTGAATTTATACTTTTTTATTCTTTCAAATGACAATAGGATGATATTATTATAAATGTTTCAATTATTGAATAATGAACACAAATAATGAAATGTTTCTTGATCAGCTGTTTTTTGATCACCTTTCTTAGTTCCATGTTAGCGGCTGGAGAGGGTACTCTTTCCGGTCTAGGCCGGAAAGAAACCTGTTCTGACGTCAGACGAGAGTCGTCTGCAAACAATGTCTTTCAGATCTACGTAGGGACTGGAAAACAGCTGCTTTCTGTGCAGTGTGGCGAATAATGATTGACGAGAATCATTATTGTTTATTATCTTAGTCCAAGTGATTGGGATATTTATTGAATCCAATGAGCCATCAACTCTATATTGAATTTATAGGTCAATTAGATTTTGTTAAGTGTCCTAGAAACCATGAACATAAGGTAAGCAATACTTAGGCCCAAATTCGCCAAAAACTAAAACCAGGTTTGAGCGGCAGTTGGTTCTAAGTCAGATGATTTTGAATTGGTTTTGTAATATGATTTTTTGCTCATTTAGAATCAACTGACGCTCAAACCAAGTTTTCGTTTTGATGAATTTGGTCCTTAAGGTGTGTGTACAGATTTACGTGCCGCGAACACAAGCAATTCACTTTTAATCAGCTGGTGCCAAGCTTTTTATATCTGTATCTTACCGTTTCTGTACAAATACAGATATAGTCAGCAGATGAAAAGTGAATTACATGTGTTCGAGGCGCGCAAATCTGTACGCACCTTTAGAAAGTTGTCAATCATCGAAGGCTGCTGATACATGGAAGTTTTCACATCACTAGAAAAGTATTCATTTAATAATTCAATTGCTCTATAATGGATAATAATCACTCAATGGATTGATGTAATTCTTCTAAGGCTGTCACAGTGGAACAATGTCGAGTTGAATCCAATCTAAACTATCGTTTTTAGATTATATTCTGTTCAGCTTGCTTTAAGATAACATTAAGAGATTAAATTGATCGATCTCGTAAGAATTCTATCAAGATGATTTCGATTATCATTTCGATGATTGAGACTTTTTGTGAAAATCGTAGTGAATTCAATAAGTAGTCATTATCAAACAAAAATTAAAATCGAATCTTGTAAATGATGAAGTGAATAAATTAATTTGAGGTAAGCAAATGTAATTACTCATCAATTTCTATTTCAATTCAAGAATGTTCAATTTTTTATTTCATAAATTTCTCACTCGATTATTACGCATTTTACTACCAAAATTAGTTTGCAATAAGATTCAATCACAGTATTATAAAAAGATTCAATCCTCCGCCATTTTCTCTTGGGTAGACAGTAGTTGTGAAAAAACAGCTGAAGATGTGGCTCGTAAAGCCACGAAACCTGGTTCTGTATATATTATAATGATTTATGATATTATAAAAAGTGGTTGACAATTTCAAATTTGTGTTTTCATCAATCACAATACTTTTAATCTGACTCTAGGCCTACTGTTTGCTGTTGCTCATTGTTGTACTTTACTAATGCAACAATGTTTCTTTGATTGAATAAGCAATTGCAACCTACTATAGAAATATAATATTATGCTGTTCAGGTTTCAGGGTCGCCAACAACAGTTGAAATAAGCCGAATAGACAACAAGCCAATTCGATATTCTCCATCACTCATTGAAGCGTGTTACCAAATTGTCCTTTAAGTGGGTTTTGAATTCGCTTTGATTCACTCGAACCATTTCAATGGTTGATGATCCAAGTTATATGATAGCAGTACGATAGAACAAGGTACCTATAATGTACTAGGTACAATGCTGTAGATGATTCAACCTCATGATAGTGAGATAATAGAAATGGGGAATAATACCTGACTGCCGCTTGTTCTCTTCAATAGTTCATATTGCAATGTCAATGGAAAATAGATACAAATTAGAATGTGTAAGAATTTATCATCAATTTTTCTACAATGATAAGTTACACTCGTTCTAGTACTTGAATATGAAATTCCAACATTGAAGCGTATCAAAGATTATGATTCCTGAGGAGAAATACCGGGTGTTTCTTAATGAATATCGTGGAGAGAACGAGAAAAATATGTTCATTATATCTTCATAGTGATGTTTTTTATGTTCAATCTATACTTTTTTCAGATAGGATTCAAAGGAGGAAAAATTTCTAGTGTTTATACAATCCTTCCTTTTCGATTTCAGAATGTATTCAGTATTATGTATAATTCAGTGCTGTATTTTGTATTCAGTACTCCATGATGCTCGAAAGAACTTGATTATGAGTAATATTATTTGTTGTAATATGGTTATACTGTATGAACATAGAGATATTTTGAAAGGTAAAGGTAAATGTGAAGATATCTTGTTGAATATGCATTGATGAATATCACTTGAATATAATATTTATTGATGTGAAGACTTTGAGTGAATATCTCAGGTCGACTAGTTAATGAGAATGTTATTACCAACATTATGAGTAAAATAATATTTTATTGAGTTGACACATAATAACAAGAAACCAAATAATCAAATTAGCTCGCAAACTTAGTAGAAGCAGGTCAAATACGAGAGTACATAGAATGAATCATTATTGTCAACGTAGGTCCATATATTGAGATCAGCAGTGCAGAGGAATCGAAGAATATATGATTTTTTGTCCACGTACAAAAAAGTACGTGGTATAGTAATCTTCAGTGCAGATAAGAACAACGAGAAAGAACTAAACGATTGTTTTGTTTGTGAATAGTGGTGTGCTGATAACACATATTGCTCCTCAGGGTTGAATAAATACTGGTCTATAACGTGTTTCCGACTCAGTATTCTTCCATTGGAAGCCATTTTCACTCTCTTCAGTTACGATAAAAAGGGGATTTGACTTGCTAATATGCACAGTCCAGCTTTGGCTGCAAAGCTGTAGGCCATTATACGGCTGAGAATAGCCATCTAAAAGGTACACAAACGCCGGTATCCTGATCCCAGATATCATTTCAGGGCTTGGCATTTAGTATCAAGACTCCCAGGGAGGAGTACACCGGAATAATGAGGTAGGACGTTATTGGTGGAAGGATTCACCTTATTCAGAATCAACAGAAAACTTGGATTTAACATTGGAAAATTATAAGGAAATTCAAATTTCACATGTAATTTCATCATTCTCATCGAAAACTATAATTCAAATCTCGTCATTGGAAGAAATACATATTTGATCCTAATGGAGACTCATCAAATATAATTTGATTATTCATTCAAGGAAGAGAAATTCATCAACTAATATGAATAAATGTCCATATAACAGGTACACAGACGCAAAAAGAAAAATAACAATTGAACAAATTTTACAAATAATAGGAAAAATTTATCTCGAACAATATATTCAATCAAAGCTGTGCAAAGGCTAAAAATAAACTTTTTACTGGTGATATTTTTCAAAGTTTTTCGATTTGAATACTATCAAGCTATCAAAATGGAAAAGCTTTCTCAGGAAAACTTGAAATGTTCTGTCCCAAAAATTTAAACTTTGGGCGCTCATATCTCAAAAATTAATGATCGAAGAAAAATGTTTTCCTGAGAAAACTTTTTAATTTTGATAGCTTGATAGTATACAAACCGGAAAACTTTGAAAAATATCACCAGTAGAGAATTTATTTTCAGCCTTTGCACAGCCTTAAGGAAACCTCGTATAAGGAAGAAGAATCCATTCAAATTGATGAACCATTAAAAATCAGTCGGATAGCTCATACAGGATTCATGTCTATGTCATTCTTGGTACCTTCTATCAGATTATCAGAACTAAAGTATTCAGTGCTTATATGAGCGAACCAAGATGAAAGTTTTATCATACATACCCATACATTCTCTAGCTCTATGTTTATGATGTTGTCTTCCTATGAGATGTGTAAACGAGGCTCTGAAGCATGTATGCATTTGTGAAGTGATCAGTAAATGCATAGATTCTACAGTTTGAATATGAACTGGATCATATAGAATACGCTCGCATTCGTAATGAAATTATTCATACGTGTATGGGAAGCAACAATTCGAATTCAAATTCAAGTGTTGCCGAGACAGCTTCAAAAGCTGCTGATATGATGTTAACTCGATTCAGAAGTAGTCCTTGATATGTAGGCCTGTGAAAGCAGGCAGGAATTCACGTAAAAACACAAGAACAAGTTGCCAGAAGCCATTGCAGTGCTGACCTCCATTGGCAAACTCCAAAACGAGAAAAGTTTTCCTTTTGCCAGCACAGGGCTTCAAATTCCCTCATCGATATGGTAGGCCTACAAGGAAGCCTCCAGCTACCACACACGAACAAGATATGAATCTACTGTTTCCTCAGTTTATTTTCAGTTTGGACAACGATGAATGTGTCGGAATAATCCAGATGTTGCGTTTGCATTCGTCAGTTTTGTTCTAAGCCGCCGGGAACTCCGCATCTCCCTAATCGAATCGTCAGGTAGTGAAGAATCAGACCACTTTTGACAAGTGAACTGATACGATGTTCAGATAGCATTCGAGGATAATATTCTAGATAGAAGCGCAATTGTAGGAATTGGAATGTTCTGACCTGGAAGAGATACATGCAGATATCTCATTTATAAAGACTGATGAACCTTGGAAATACTTCAGTTTGTTTACAACTGATAGGCTACTGTATTAAGTGACTCGCCTTGAGATTTATCCAAATGAAACACTAGAGTATTGTGTTTTAATATCACGATTCCATTGAAAAGTTACATACATGGTTCAACACCTATGGTATCATCTTCAGAGTCATAATCAATTCGTGATATTATTATACAATAATCTAGTTTTTCATTATTGTTCACAACTGATGATGAGAACAAATAAATTTATTACTGTTCAGATCCTTGTAGCGGTATCCATGTCTTTGAATTAAAGATAAACTAAATATTCTAATAAAATCATGCAAAATAATATTCTAATATACTCCATGCTTTAAATGCAAAAAATTGAGTGAATTTACAATGTGAACTAATTAGGGGATACCATTCTAATAGCATTGCTGATATTAATTCTCTTGATTGAACGGCGACCATGTTATTATTATAAATGAAAGGCAGAGTATTATGTTGATAATACAATGAAATTAGTGGATTAGTACTCCATGTTCGAATTTCAAATCTGATATGTTTTAAGCATCAACAATTATTCCTCTCCAATTGATGGAAATCTCAAATGAGAGCCAGTCCTCTCTAAATAGATATTATTGTCTTCATTCATGAAACTACTCAAGTTGAAATCATATTATAATTTAAAATAGTCCAAATATATTTCAGTTTAAAGAATAATAGATTGTGGTGAAATCGTAGATCTACATACTAATAATTATGATAATTCCAAACTGATTGTTGAAATATTGATATTGAATAAGTTTATGGAAAATGTCTCAGTTCTTGTTACAATTAGTTCATACCATTACTATTCATGGAAAGTACTCAATTCCATGAGATGATACAATTCGTATTGAGGATTATTGAACTGCTAAAAGCAATGAATAAATTATACAAGGAAAATTCTAATAAAATCACTTCAGTGGTCTTATTCAGAGTTTAGGGACCTAGCAGTAATCACAAAATTTATTACAATCACATATAATGTTGTATTTATATTATTTAGTATATTCACCATACTATTACTTATTGCTCACTATACTCAAGGTTATACTTGGTTTTATTAAGTGCCAAGTTTTATAAGTAACTTAATATCTACTATTGATGTATCTAATAAAAACATATTCTATTCTGTTCATAACATGTCTAATTGAATCAATAATTTGATGTGCTTCATTCATCAAATTCACTATTGTAAGCATCGCCTCATATTTGGTGAATTGAAGAATTCAATCTCCTCATGGAACTCATATCAATAAATCACCTCTCCGTACAGAATCACATGAATCGTAATGCTACCCTATCACATTGTGAATTTATCGATTGGCCAATTCCCGGTAACAATCCGCCGATAGATTGAACCAAATTGAGGCCGGGTATTATCTTATTAGATCCGGATGAGAACTATTAATTGCAGGTGTTGGTCACACTGAAGTGATAAGGATTTCGGAATTCGTGGAAGTGGGCTGGGTGGATCAGGGATTTGTGCAGAAGTGTGTGTGTGTGTGAGTGTGTAAGAGAGAGAGAGAGAGAATCAAGCTCTGATTGTAGAGGATGAGCTTAGTGTTCACTTCTGTCCAAAGCCATTCGCACCACATACTCATCATCGCACACACACAAACATATTCACACACCAACGCGCACTTCCGATCACCCGCATACGGTATCCTAGCGATAGGAGATTTTCGTCTCAACTAAGCGGTGATAGGAGATCCTGGAGACATTGTTCCGGCAAGAAAGGGGCTTGGTGATTCATTAGCTCAATCGACACTACTAATCTTAGTAATAGCATTAAGTTTTTGGTCCGAACGCTTCTTTTGTTCCAGAATTCTTTTATTCGCCAAGACAATCTCACTTGTGGGCGAAACTTCTCTTGTTTGACCATAGTTGTCTCATGGGATAAACAATTGTCATTGAATTGATAGCCTGTCGTTTTAATTAGACCAATTCCTGAGATTTTCAGCTAAATAGTAAAGTTAATTATTGTACACTATTGAAGATTATTGATGACTGAGATAATCATTATCTCAAATGACATTTTCAAAATATTTCAAGTAGTCTAATTGACTGAGCGAAGTAAGGTCTAAGATTCAAGTCTACGGTTTGGCATTTCTCTTAATGTTTAAATGTTTGAATGTTTATATGTTTATATGTTGCGCATTTACGGCGAAACGCGGTACGGTAATAGATTTTTATTAAATTTGACAGGTATGTTCCTTTTTTAATTGCGCGTCGACGTATATACAAGGTTTTTGGAAATTTTTCCTCTCAAGGATAATATAAAAGGAAAAAGGAGCCTCCCTCATACGCCAATATTAGAGTAAAAATCAGACTATAGAATTATTCATCATAAATCAGCTTACAAGTGATTACACAGATGTTTGGAGAAGCCAGTCTATTGCTGTATTTCCATTTAAGGTCATACAGTTTCAATCAGGTACTTGTGGATGAGAATACTGCGTGAGGTCTACTGTTCACAGAACTACTAGTATTTTCTTAGTGAATCTTGAAAATGAGGATAGTGAATGTGATTGCTTATATGGTTGAAGATGATCCAAAATCATCATAATAAGAATATCCAATAAGGAAAGTAAGTGATAATGAATTTTTATTTCGTATAAAAACCACTATTATTTCACTGATAATTATCATGATATCATGGATGGACGAAGAGCTCTGTTTACAAGCAATGTGAACAATAAATTTGAACTTTATTCTTCCAACTTATAAAATTTTAAGATTGTTGTTTCGAAGCCACGTCCCAGTAGGCATTAAACAAGCAGCCTCATTGGACAATGAATTGAATGTGACGTTTTCAAGCTGCTCGCGTCCTCTTATTGGTTGTGAGCTGTGCGTGAACATAAAATGGCGACTGATCAACTCATTAACCAATTAATTAGACAGCTCCTTGATTTTGAAGGTGTGGAACACTATAGTTGGCCAAGCGAAAATGGGTCTCTCAAGGCCACTGCAATGTTGCCACTGTTGTCCACCCCTCACTCAACCAGTCTATATACATTGACTATACTTCTACACCCTGAACATCACTCTTTCCTTCTCATACCTTCCCTCTTCCACTTTTCCGTCACTATACCTGTCACAAATTCTTTTGAGCACGTCAGGTTCAAAAGTTCTATTGTGTCATTCTTTGATGTTAGAACAATAACATCCCCCGTTACCTCCTCCCATCATCAGTGAATGAATAATATTCTTCAACATCATGAAATGAAGGAAAGAATATTGTTATGTATAATGTATAACTCTTTCTTGAGTCATGACATCAAGAAATCCAATTTTATAATGATGATTAGATTTCGCTTTATAAATGCAACTATTTATAAACTGAGCTATTACTTCATAAAGGTTACTTGAAGACTTTTATAATAATCGATTGGAAGTGGAGTGATGTAATTTTATTTATTTTAGTCAATATTCTTGTAGTGCCCACTTCACTCTGCATTTTTCAATTTGCATGAATTCTCATTTGATTCCCATCACACTTCATCCAGGCTTATACATTCATACAATACAATACATTACAATACATTTGTAAAACTGTGAACTATATTGTCCTCATCATAGTTAACAATCCAGAGAAGACAAACAATACTCCCCACAATAACAATACTTCACTATTACACCCTCTCTCACACACACATTCACTTTCTCTCTTACTAGCCACCCTTAGTACAAAGTGGCAACAGTGTTGGTAGAGACGGGTGGTGGTGTCAAGAGCAAGCTTTGACCTTGAGGGACCCATTTTCGTTTGGCCAACTATAATCAGGATACTCGTACATCTATTTCATGTTATTGCCTTAAGTGGTAGTATTCTGCTGTATATCAAAGTATACTGCAAAAACTTTATAGAAATGTTTCAGAAAGTCGGAGTTCACAAGTTTAATACGGAGAAGTTGTATTGAAAGAATAATTAGTTTAATTTTAGACGTGAATATTAAAATGTTGAATGTGCGCGAAATCGCATTCTTCGATTTGTTTTGTAATAATAAAAAATACATTAGTGTCAGACATTGATATTTTCCAAGGTTACTCGCTTATCTTTCCTGCTTTAACTGATGGATCATACAACCGATCATTGCGTTCCATGTGAGGTATGTGGCTTGCACTTATTGACGCGAAAATACCAATATTCTATCAGAATTTGTCAGTGGAGTCTTTTCAAGTATTTTTCCATCTCTTGAATAACGCATTCTCCAATAAATTAAATAAATTAATTTCTAATAGTGACAATATTTTTATACTATTAATATTTTGAAAAATTGTTTGAATTTTTATAGCTCGCGCTTTGCGCCTGGTGCAATATCTCATGGATAGATGGATGAATAGAATTTTCATTACTATTTTGAAATAATGTGATTAAAAAATTAATATAATTGCATATTTCACAGTTTTGTCTCAAAATATATCTTAAAAATTGATTGAAATTTAAATTATGGTAACTAATATAAAAAATAGCTAATAAAAGTTGAAATTCATCGACAAAAAAAAATGTCTCTGACCGAGGTTCGAACCTAGATCATGTTTGTAATTCACTGAGCTTTGAGTTCTGATGTATTACACCTTTACACTCTCGGCCATTGCATATTTTTGATTGAAGAGGCCTGTAAGTCAGGTAACGTATGTAGGCTACTATAATATAGTGTATAGCGGCAAACAGAAGCCGGTTTGCTGGCATTTTCACAACAAAATATTGCTCTGAAAATAGTTAAATCATAGAGAAAACATTCGAAGATTCAATCTTGAGTGGGCCTGATGTTTTCTCTATATGGTTTGATATTGAAGAAAAATTATCTAAAAGTTTTAATAATGAATTACGGAAAAATTACTAGGAATTTTTCAGTCAAGGCTGAGTTTCACCAGTAGGCTTACCTTAAACTTTAGATCTCTGCTGTATTTTCCTATTATTATTGTTGATTGTATTGCATTAAGAAGTGGAATTCGATAATAGAAAAGAAACAATTATTACTCTACCTCACTTTTAAATATTGATATAATTATTGTACTTTGATTTCAAATTCGATTCTTCACTTTTAAATACTTGCGATACGTTCCTTTCTGACAATGGACAGCCAACATTATATTGTTGAGGCTATGGAGATATTATGGTATTCTATTGTTTGATATCAAAAACACAATAATAAATATTGAATTATGAAACAGTAATTCATAAAATATATTATAGACATGATACCGCAATTCACAATACATAATTATATAGATTATTACAGTCGTTATGAGATTATCTCTATGATTTTTGTGAGATCGGACACGATCAGCTGTTATTCAAGGTCATTTTACAGCCCTAGGGCCGTAAAGTTTTACCAGCCTGGTCGGAAAACAATCACTTTCGGCCTCCATATGACTCACGTAAACCAGCTCATTACATCCAAGTGTGGCGAAAAAATTTTTTCTGCACTCCAGATTTGCAACATGGCATCACAAAATAGTTGGTGGGTTATATGGAGGATTAGTGCACGAGAACAAAAATTAAGTTGGTAACAATGACTGTGGTTAGATTTAGATAAGAATCATTTCAATGCCTACCCTACATTTATGATAAAATCCCAATCTAGAAATCCAAAACAAGAATAATGTTAATCTAAATCATAATTAGATAATCATTGTTTACGAATTGTCATCATTTAATAATAAATAATAGTTCTTTTCTAATTATTATTATTTCAACTGCAAGCAATGAGAAAAGTAGCAAATATACATTATAAAATTCGAATTTTGAGGTTAAATGATTACCGTTCGATATCCATATAATAAAAAACATAAGAATACTACAATAAATCTTCTCTGTTGTCTATGTTATTTTTATAAATATTTTTCAGTTTACTTTGAGCAGTTTTCTCTGTAATTTGAGCAAAAGTCTAAATTTCTGAATCCTGTTTCTGTAGTTTTTAGCTGGATGGAACAAACTCAGGTACGATTCTTCCCGCTAGGTCACGCGCTTGTCGGTTCAGCCATCTTGTTGTGTTCAGCCTTATTGCAGCTCGGTTCAGCCAATCAGCTGTTGGCGTGTATTTTGAATGCGAATTTTTTGTTCTATCTGTTTTTTCTGATTCTTGAATGAATAAAAATGAGAACTTTGGCTGAGAATTTTCAACTTCAATCGGATTATTAATTTTTAAATGAATTAAGGTTGTTATTAATAACAGCATCACACACACAAACATTTGATGGATTTCAGCAATCATTTTACCCATAATCATTTAATCAACCACTTCTCATATTCAATGGTAACTGTGGGAAAAGTTTAATGTGAAATACGTGAGCAAAGTTCCTCTGCTGCACTCAAGAAGCCATTCCGCAACGCGCCTACGGCTCGGGTGTAAACGTTTCTTTCGGTACAGCAAACTGTCACTTTGCGCACTAGTTGCACAAATAACTATTCCTGTACCTCATATCATTACGTCATCTATTCTCTTCAACGATACACCAATACTTCTCCACAGATAACATCGTATAATAATTTTCCTCCAGTTTCTTCTCAGATCTCTATATCCACTTACTGATCTCAGCACACTCCACATTTTCTCAGTGGCGGCTCATCGAACATATTTTTTCTTCCTCCCTCACTCAACTACTGTAGCTCTCTCTCACTCGCTTCTTCTACAACACTCTCACATACATATCTCTCTCTCTTTCTTACTTCACTGTCTCTCTGCCTATCAGTCATTATTGACGCGCCTGTCACTGAGGGTGATAAATTACAATTTGGCATATCTGTCTCGGTTTTGTTTATATACTCGTCGCAGAGCACATCTCTTGATGCTATCTTGTCGAGAGAGCAAACACTTGTAGGCACTTATATCGAAAGCTTTTCAAAACAAGTACATTGTTGCTGAAGAAAAGTTGTGTTTCCCATTTTTATCCTGTTTGACTTGAAAGGATTCCGCCATTTACAAATATATTCCAGTGGAAGATTCATTATGAAAAATAACAAAAAAATTGAATAATCATAAAGTTACAAAATTCACTCAGTAACACTTGAAGAGAAGGTAGCATATCTGGTGATATCTACTGTCTATGGTAACACTATTTTCATTATGTATCAAAGTAGATGTAATTATCATATTGAACGCATAACTATTAGACTAATTTCAAGCATAGTATATTGAGAAATTGAATGGTTTTGATACTTTAATATGCAAGTGAGTCATTGGGCTGGAGAGCTCACTCAAATGCCACTGATTTTTGTTAGCTCCATTGAAAAGGCATCGAGTTATTATCGCAAGCAATAATTTAATAATCTACCTGACAGCTGATTGTTCATTTGTGATGAGAAATTACTAAAAACTATTTATTTATAATTATGTAGATACGTTAGCTCCATTGAAAAGGCATCGAGTAATAATCGCAAGCAATAAAATTAATAATCCACCTGGCAGCTGAATTTTTATTTGTAATGAGAAATCACTAAAACCTATTTATTTATTTGTAGATACAGTTAAAATTATTCAATTAACGAGTTATTATAACGAATGCTAGAGTATGAAGTGAATTTCAATCCAACAATAGGAATCGAGCATTCTGTTCTGCTCTCCAATCCTATTGGTCAACTTCCACCTATCACAAGCGAGTACACTTCATTGTTTGTTTGGTAGAAGTGGAAGCTCTGCCCACAACCAACTCTCATTGGCTCTCGATCAACCGTCATAGTCTAGTTTTTAGTCTTTTGAACAACCACAGTATTCTTTCAGATATCCTATTGAAATCTAGTTGGAGCCAATCCACAATAACCGTATAACTTTCGTGTGATTCTTCCTCTCAGTCTATCTGCGAGAATCTCTTGATCTATCACCTAGTCTTTCCATTTTCAGCATGAATTTTCAAAAATGTTTTATTATGTATAATAATAGTGATTAATTTTCATCATAGAAGTGCTATTATTACCAGCATCTGCCATAGACCTGGCAATGTATGTTTAAATAGATATCAAATATCTGCAGCAAACTCAATAATTATTTATTTATTTACAACAATAAACGAGCAGTCGGTTCCGATCTCCAATCCTGGACAATATACATAGTTATATTGAGAGCTTAAGCTTATACTTGTTTAGTCTGAAAAAGGACGAAGGGGATCATAATTTTTTTTATCTACGAACTTTATCTGTGAAAAGATCAACGAAATCAAAAGATCAAAATTTGAAGCTGATTGATCAAAGCGTTTAAAAGTTATTGTGGAACATACAAACAAATTGTAGGAGATCGTTGGCAAAGAAGTCAAACGTAGGAACTTGCTAACGCTCGTTCAATAAAAAAGTTTTAGTTTCTTGATCAATTCTGAACTGCAATTTAATAAAACAATTTTTTATCATTGTACCACCTATTACTAATTGACTTGGTGTCAGTGTGAAATGGCAGACAGTATTTGCCATCAAGAAAGTGTTTGTGAGGATATTTATACGAATGAAAAGCTAGAAGAATAGTTATTACGAACAGCTTTATTTTATTTTTTTTTTAACATCTTTATTGCCCATAAAAACAAAATACAAAATAAAAAACTTACAAAAGAAATATTCTAGATTATAATATTATGCTATTTTACAAATAAATTAAAATTACATGCCACCACTCAGCAAGGGCAAAACCCTGACCGCTGAGTGAGAGTATCAGCTGTTTAGACAATATAAAAATTTATTTACTAATCAAAGCTACAAAAAATCGAAGTTAACAATAAATTACTAGTAATTATAATATTTGACTGATGTCAAAGAAAAATTTTTGTATCACCTACTTATTTATCTGTTCCATCCTCTGTCTACCCCTATTAGAAAGATATTCTGACAATGCATTTGGCATGATATTTATTATTTTTGAGCTAAGATACCCCAATAATTGTCTTCGCACTATTGTCAAATCTGAATAGTTAATATTATAAATGTTATGAAATGTAACTCTCAGGTTATACATAGAAACGTTATTATTCACTGTAAATTCATCCTTCCTCATCCATGCATAATAGAGAAGTTTCTTTACATAAATTTGACAATTTTTATAATTTTTTCTCGTTTTTTTTCACTTTAAATTCGGCAAATGATTCACTACTAGAAAAAGCCCTTGGCTTATTTCTTGGGAAGCATCAGTAGCTGCGAGTTTGATAATCATGAGAAAAATCGAATTGTATGATCAAAGACTTGTTTCTACGAAAATACTGCTCAAGCAGAAATAAATGTCTTCATGAACTGAATTTCCAGGAGGATGGTCTATTCAGAAATACCTGTCAATAGATTCGCCACAATAACAGTCACCGTCTTTGTCAGTCGTTGAGTTTCCAATAATGTGACAACAGCTTCAAGCAATAAAGCAGGGCATTAGATGGTTTCCTTGCTAGACTCGGGGATTTGCGGCGAGAAGGAGAACTGATATAGTTGAGTCTCATGGAAGAAAAAGCTGGAAAGAGAGTGGAAGAAAACGAGTTGAAGGAAGCCGAAAAGGAGAAATAACTCCTGATATGCTTTTCAGAAGCAGAACAATGGAAATCTGAGCGATATTTCGGTGCTCGCTCATTATATTTCACTTGGAGCGAACGGCGTTCGGCTTCCGTGATGGGAGATGATTGCAGCAGCAGCAAAATAAATAGGATTCCAAGCCGAGAAAATTGATCGAATGAATTGTGATGAATTTGTTGTAGATGGCTGGTGGCGGATGACTCTTATTCTATCCTCAATGTGCAAAGGAAATCCGGAATGTAGACGATTTTCTTTGAAAATATCACCTTGTATTTTCTTGATCGCGCACATCCTTAGATCAAAAAAAAAGAGAACGTTTTGCTAGGTTGAAATTTTTCTCTCGCATCAGCTATATTACTAATTCTATTCAATTCTATCTGGGTACATTTTGGTCTCAAAATTTTACAGTTTCATCAATTTTTTGGAATTTCTCAATAGTTTGTGATTGACTAAATTCATTTTATAAATATTCCTTATAAAGTGAATGTGTCGTTAAGCGACAACGATTCAATCTCACCAATGTCTCAAGTGTATTCGAGGTGTCTTATTGACTCAACATTACGAAAACCCTATTAAAACCTCTTTAAATGATGGCTTCACCAGAGAATAATTTTATTAGCGTTAATTTTATCAATAAATACACTCGTATGATTTCTAAATTTCATAATCTGTGTTTGCATGCGATTGTGAATTGCAGTAAGTAATCCAGTAATGTGAAAGTGACACAAAACCTTGCTAAATTTGGACCGTCGTATAAATTTGAATTGGAACCGTTTTGGGCTTCACTCTGTGGTTCATTTGTGAAAGTTGTGTTTTGTTTGATGGTCGAACAAATGGATAAATTCAACAGAACAAGCAAAAAAATCTGGTGTGTCGCACTCACACAACTCTCCTTGCCGTTATGAAAATTTATCACCTGATGCTAGTGTTCACGCGTCCTCAAGTCTACTATTCAAAGATCCAAGCAAATTTCAAGTCGTTCCGTTAATTGGGAGATGTACACAGACGCACATACACTCGTACACACATACAGACCAATACCCAAAAACCACTTTTTTGGACTCGGGGACCTTGAAACGTATAGAAATTTAGAAATTGGGGTACCTTAATTTTTTCGGAAAGCAATACTTTCCTTACCTATGGTAATAGGGCAAGGAAAGTAAAAATATTTGAGCGGAAAGCAATCAGAATATATTTTTCAAGGTCAGGTATTTAACTTTTATTAGGTATTCAATTTTGATCAAAAACTTTATGATGGAAAACGAATTTAGTAGAACATTTGAAACAGATGAAAAAGTTAGAAGTATTAACAGCTTTTCTTAGTCGGTTCCTTTTATCTACTGGATAAAGGTTTATGCAAAAAGCACAGTGAACAAGCGTTTATCAGCATGGAAATTCTCAGGTTTCGAGCATGTTAAATATTCAAAACAGCATAGAATAAGCATGAACTAGCTACACTAGAGTTGGATGTGCTCTATGCTCTCTCAGTGTACGCGTAAAGTGTTCTATGGAGACCACCTTTGTTCTTGACAGCTCTTATTAATTATGCAAACATTGTTGGTCTTTGCGTGACCCATATTTGGTAGTTTTATCTCTCACTCTGTCGTTTCGTTGCTGCTCTCTCACTCCCGCTTACTTACTCGGATGAGCAGAGCCAAGGCTTTCCCTCACATTGCATTAGAATCAGCAATCACAACGAGTTTCCAGCAAGACTGCGGGAGAGTCTGTGCATGAACCACAAGAAATCTCTCATGAAATTCTCTTCTGAATTCCCCAAATTCCATAACAGGGTGATATAATCAGTTCTTTTGAATCAATGTGAAAATCATAATTCAATTGAGTAAATCAGTGATGAATAAAGGGGATCTTAAATCTGTTGAAAATAAAAAATCAATTTGAAGAAATTTACAGTTATAATTTTACAGTTTTCTTTAAATCAGATTCTCGATTCGGCAAGAATTCAATGCGTTTACTAGCTTGATTTTGATAATGTATTAATACACTACAGTAGAA
Organism: Nilaparvata lugens; assembly: GCF_014356525.2. Classification (NCBI taxonomy): domain Eukaryota; kingdom Metazoa; phylum Arthropoda; class Insecta; order Hemiptera; family Delphacidae; genus Nilaparvata; species Nilaparvata lugens. The sequence goes on along the minus strand of NC_052511.1, from coordinate 18,907,809 downwards.
CGTCGATAATTCGGACGTCAAAAATCCGGACCGTCAATAATCCGGATTCGTCTCTGGCAAGAAATAAGCTGCAAACTTAGCTGCAAAAAACGAACCACTACCGCAGTTCAAAAGACAATCACTATTTTTTTTTTTAACTGAAATAAGTAGTGTCTGGTGTTTTTACTGTGCGTTGTACACATGTTGCTGTAAATAGAATACGATACAGTGCTTTAAAAACGTGTTTTTAATGTATATACCTTATACTCTACCAACCAATAATTTATTGAACCCTGTATATGCAATTTTAACAGTTTTGTTTCTTGAATAGTGCGTGCTGACCGTTTTTTTAACGAAATTTTGATAATCCGGATGGGGTCTGTTCCCAATTAATCTGGATTATTGACGTTCTACTATACTTTCAAATATGTTCCACAGGCTTAAGCCCAAAACAGTTTCAATTCTAATTCATACGACAGTTCAAATAGAGTTGGGTTATATGTCACACTAATAGTCAATCAATAGATTTTTTGGAGCAACAGCTATCCAATAATCAGTTAACAAAGTTAGAATCGGCATGATGGTCGCCTCCGTAATGGAGAAGGTACCTGAAAAGATTGATTGATTGTTTGATTGAGTACTTTATTTATGTAGATTAAAATATATACTGGCTTTTACACTTATATACAATAGCTTACAATACAGCAAAATTATAGATGAATTTATATAGACTAAGATACATAATATAGACTAAGAAAATGATTTTTGAACTGCATATGATATGGAAAAAGCGATTGGTAATCGCTATAGATAATATTGTTATCCATCCATATAAATTGGCGGAGCTTTGGACATATCAATGTCCATTCTTTGGAAATAATATTCAAAATATCGTTCCCACTAACTCTCTACCAATACGTTAATTTTATTAATTCAACTAAGGATTAATTTGTAAATGAAAATATTGTAAACGTTTCAACTAGTATGAAGATTTGAGGGGAAAAAACTGAAAATTGATAAAGTAAAATAATTATACAGGTAAATGAGATCAAATCATTGATTAATAAAATGGGGTAGGCTGAAAGTAGATCAGGGTAATCAACGTTCAATAATATACAGCAGTATGCAGTGGATAATTAAAATAACATAAGTTAATATAATATAATATACGAATTTGAAAGAGAGAGTGAGAGAGAGAGAGATACAATACTTTCAATGCTCAATACTATGCTAGTCACAATAGATCATAATCACATCTTTTTTCGAAGATAAGGTATTTGTAACTAGTAACTACTCTCCTTCAAACTCGTATTTTTTGAAAAGCTTGATTGTACATTTTCCCCCTTCCAATTGTGATTCATGATTGCTCTGAGAATATTCTCTCCATCTTCATTCTATCGACATTAAATCAAGATCTAATATGAAATCATAATATTATCTAATCAGAGGATCTCATTACTAGTATCGCAAATTAGACTGATATCAATAAAATTCATTGTTATATTGTATTATATTTGTGAATATTATTCCGTGCGTAAGCTGTTAAAGCTTTATACTATTCAAAACTTCATGTTTTAGAATTTGTGGGAAGCTGTACATTCAAAACCAAAGATTAGATAACATCAATTAATTCAATAAATTGGGATCTAGATCTCAATGCAGTCTAAAGATTTCTACTAGACCTGAAGATCATAAGGAACCGTATACAGTCTCAAAGATTTTATCGTTTTCATTGTCCCATCTGCCATGAAATATTGCGAGGTCTTTGCTACTATTTTCGTAGAAAAATTGCCTGCTGTGACAGCAAGTAAAAAAGGGCTGGCTATGTTTTTCGGCGGCCGTTCTTACATTTTTTCTGCCCACTTTCCACACCACATTCACGTTCTACTACTTTCTTCTCTCTATTCTACTTTCTTTGTCAATATGATAATATCTTCATATCTATCGTTTTCTCGTTTCAGGCTTCGCATGAGATAGAACAGGTATGTGAAGTATGGATGAATGTTTCTTTTAATGTTTTATTCCAATTGAAAAGGATCGATTCAGTGGGTTAAAGTAATTGACGATAAATTAGTATTATAATTCTGTATTAAACTCTAAATTCGTGATAATAACTGGAAGAGAATATAAAAAATGCAATGATAAAATGGAACTCCTAATTTTTTCTTCTTCATCGTGAATAATTAATTTATATTAGAAGTGAATGATGAAAACAGTCAAATATTGATTAATTGATCACTGATCAACAACTGATAGTGATAACTGATAGCAATACAATATTCTGTCATATTGAATGACAATACTTCATAATCGAAGGAAATGAAATAATGAATTTCCTTCAATATTAAAGGGGAATACTTCCTCTTATCATATGAGGAAAAGTTCATATGTGAACAATGAATAATTTACATCGACTTATTGTCATCATTACATTCATCATCAACAAAACGGTCATCAACTTATCTAAATCCATTTCCTGAACAACATGTAGAGTAAAATAACATGTTATTAGTAGGAACTGGTAAAATCTACAGAAAAAGAAATGTCCAGCTTTAGAAAAACTCACATCATGATGGAAGTAAGAATTAAATCCCTGTTTCAAATCCTTCTGAAATTGAAATTTGTACCTGATATTTGGACACTTTATCTCCATCAAAGCATTGATTCTTTTATCAGTCATCAATCCTATTGAGGCTAAACTCTAATTTCTTGAAAGTCTTCCAAAATATTTGGACATTATGTTCCCATAAAAGCATTGATTCTATATTATCAGTCACCAATCCTATTGAGGCAGAAATTTAATTTCTTATAAGGCTTCTGTGTTGTGTTGCAATGGAATTGATTGAATTAAAATCTATTTCCTTTCCGGATTATAATTCATGACAGAAGCTCTCAATTGAAAGTCTATTGCGGAAATAAAAGTAGCGCAGCTGAACCAACCACGGTCTGTGTAATCCTTTGCTGCGAACAAAGATGCTTTTTTCTCTATCGGGGAAGAAGCACTCGGCTGGCTCCAGCATCCAACTTTACAGTCTTGCTCCACTTTTACAGGTGAAGCCCAAAAGGAGAACCGAGAGAGACGCTCTTCTTGAACAGTAATCTAATAACGTAACTCCTACATTTTCGTTTGCCACCTCTTCTTCTCTTCCTTCCTTTTTGTAATCTTCATTCAATTTTTCCACTTTCGCCAACAGAAATAGACTTTTATTAGCCTTCTGGGTGGAGTTACTCTGTGAAATATTCGCAAGCCATAAAATGGTCTCTGATTTCACTAGGCAGTCATTACTGTACCTTAGTTGTATAGTTTCTTTTCATCAGAGTGCCTGCCTGGGTGAATATTTCAATGTTTTCAACCGCCATCTCTAAGGACTGGGAGATATTTTTCATGTTCAGTAAACCAAAGCTGCAGGATTCTCTTTTCCGGGTTTCAGCTTTCAATTTTGCGGGAATGAAAGCTGCTCTCAGTACAGCTTTCAACGTCAAGCATGTAGCTCGTGAATTCAATCAACTTTCATCGTGCATTAGTATGATTTCCTTCTCAGTTTCTGGAAAATTCTATGTAATTCTTCGAATCTACGAGTACCGGCGCAATGCTCGAGAAAAGGAAACAAATTTTCAAATAATCCAATTCAAGCAATTTGTTATACACTTTTATCTATTATAAAATATGTAATATGAATTTATATCTATGTACCTTCAATTCCAGGATTCAACCTTCAATATCACTATACTGTACAGATTCAAACAATCCACTTGGATCATCAAGTGGTATATCCTCTATTATAAGAGTATTTTATTGAATTTTTCTCTACAATTTATGAATTCAGGGCTACTTTCTCGTATTTTGCTCTTCTTTAAATTGTAACAATTTGTATTCTTGTTTTATTATTTTATTAATTTTGAAGTATACTATAATACTATTTTACAAATTTAAAAAAACGGAACTCAACCTCATTGTTGTCGTCAATTTTTTTAGAATAGAATCTAATGCCAATAACATAACCATGAACACCATCACATCACAAACTGATAGAAATTTTTGGGAACCAAAGTGTTTTCTAGTTCTCTCCTTGAATTTATATTCAAAAAAGAAATGATAACTATTTGGACAAAACTAGACTTCTACCAAAAGTACTCAGTACCAACATGCATAAGATGAATAATAAGTAAATTATTCAACTAAGATGAATCAGAGTTTTTAAAGTTTCAAGTGCGTTGTTCTAGGAACGTTTTTCTATGATCCTGATTATTTAAGTAATAATACGCAGAAAGCTCAAAGTAAAACACAAGTAAAATTGGAGATTTATGTAGAAATATATTAGGCTGCTTATATGAGGCTTTACTCCAATAATAGAATTATGAGTATCGAACAATTCACAGCCACAGTGGTTTGGAAATGAATTTGAAACATCTGCAAAAGTTTTATTGATGAATTTCAGAATTAAAAAGAGCTCTCTGTATCCTGAATATATATAAATATACCCCCACAGTTACTGAAAAACTGTGAAGTATAGTTGCCAACAAGAAAACTATATCAGGGAAAAGGAAGTTCAGGCTGAAATCTACATCTTGATTCTGAGTGCCGATTTCTCAAAAAAGCTCTAGAGAAAATGAACTTTGTGAAGATCAGACTGAGGGGTGAGTAGAAAAATTGAAGAAGGATAAGATACACAAGAGTGACACGGTTTCGTTGACGCGAATATATGTTTAGTCCTTGACTTGTCATTTCTATCTGCAGTCATGCATGAGCCAGACAGGTCCGCCTGCGATACACCATCTGACAGTAACAAAGCTTGGCAGGGCGATCTATATATCAACTCATGTATATCATACAGTGGGGCGTATACTTTCAGTATATCTTCTTTATAGCGATGGCTTCGATCCTTCCGAAACCTGATACGTTGTTTCAAAAATGAATGGGCCCGATCCTGATAAAATATTTACTTATCCTTCATCCTATTGATGAATGCTTGGAGAGAAATGAACTCTTTCTCCCCTGAGTCGTATTTGGTAGATTCGAAACGAGAATAGTGCTGATAAATTAATGATTAGGATTTCTGTAACTTTTGAACACACGTGGAGAACTTGTTTATACTTAGTATGCAGTGGGAAAATAACCATCATGAGTTCTGAACTGATAATTGGATGACATGAGCAGACCTCGTATGGGGCAGACCCCGTAAAAGATGGATGTGATGGTGAGTTTGAAGTCGGAACAGGCAAATTGCTTAATCCTTGTAGGAAGACGACGACAACTGGTCACCTTCTTTTTTTGCAGGTCAGGGTGCTATATTGTTGGGGGTGCATTGCTCTTGGTGAGGGGGGGGCAGTCGTGTATATTGTATAGAAGGATGAGAGTTTACACTGAATATACCTTTCAAAAAGAATTATTGGCATCTTTTCAATTATACAATTTAGTTTTTAGTAGAACCAGTTCAAATATGTAGCATTAATTCACTGTATTGTTACTATATTTCTTGAGAAGCTGATAAATTGTTTCTGAATCAGTGCTATGATTGTGATTTAAACGAATAACTCCTTCAACGAGAACTTTAGAGAAAAATTGAACAAATATAGACTAGAAATAGTTGAAATGAAATATGTGATATCGCTTCCATTGAAAAATACACTTGTATTTCACATTAGAATATGACTACCAGTTAAACGTCAATGGTTTCTAGTAAGATTGATATTAAGTTTTCATTAACGTTCAAGTCATTCACGTATGAAGTGATCAACGTTGAGTTTTATCACAGATGAACAATAGCGTAAGTCGATATCCCATGGTATACTTTCACAGTCAAGTCGATTATTATCGATTACACTCGGTTTTTACTGTTTTATTGGTGTGAGAGTGTATGAACGGCACAGTATGAGAGACTACCAGCGTCACACAGCTTCACGGGAAAGAACTACGTGGAATATCGGCTTGAGATAACAGTAAAAGTTGCGACATAAACGCCCTATACCATGTCTACTCATTCTATTGTTTATCTATGGTTTTTTTCACATATTAAGAACAAGCACAAATATATGAACATTTTTTGACAATTCCTATACTCTTATAGAAATCTCCGGGGAGCTTTTAAGAACAAACAAAGAAGACACATGAAGTGATAATAGAATAAGCTCGAATAACTTGAATTTGGAGACTGGTGATCGATATTCAATATCATCAGTCGAAGCTAAATTATTGTAGTAAACAATAACACGTATAGCCTTATTACATTATAGCTGTATAACGTTTCTATCCCAATATTGTTGAAACTGATACACTAAGCTGCAAATGCCCAAATCCAGTAAGTGGTGGGATTAGTAAGCTAAACACATAGCTTCAACTTTAACTGTTCATGAGTTGTATTTGAAGCTTAACATCCGACTACCCCTCCATCTCTCTCATTTCTCACCCCATCTCCCTCATTTGTCCCTCCCATTGTCCATCTAACAACCCTTTACAACGGCCCAATCCATTTCGGCAAATTAACCCTCACAGAATACCACAATCACTCACCGATAAACTAACACAAGCACACAATGCCATTTCGCCTGAAACAGCTCTTTGAAAAGTTTTAATGATTCGGCCGCCTTTGTGGAAATAAGGCATCCGCGATCAAACTGTCTCCGTAAGTGCGAGAGAGACAGTGATCCTCTTTCAAGTTATCCCCCCGTAAGTGGGAGAGAGACAGAGTCATTATTTTCTGTCTAGAAGGTGAATCCATCAGGAGACAAGTGCCACCAATCCTCTATTTTCCAATTCCTTTCCAATTATTTCCGGATCGCATTAAAAGCATGCAAAACGGATTCCGTGGAAGGACCGATTGGAAACTTTTCGAAATGCTTCATCAAAGTGCTCGGAACAGGTGGCACGTGAACCCTTGAAATTCGGTCTTATTAAGAGCTTGATAACTACCAAATCTCTGTTGAAAATTTCATAACCAACTCTAATCATTGCAAATTAACGATAGTGCCAGTTTAACACATATTTGAGAACACCACATGTTTACTCGGAAACGTGAGTTCAGGGATTGTTGGCTGAAAAAGCAGCATGAACCGATTCGAATTTAAACATGATCAGATGGAACTTCAAATCCATCTTCTATCTATATATATGAAAGCGAAATGGCACTCACTCACTGACTAACTGACTGACTCACTTACTCACTCGCAGAACTAAAAATCTACCGGACCAAAAACGTTCAAATTTGGTAGGTTTGTTCAGTTGGCAATTTAGAGGCGCACTAAGAACGGATTTGGAAAAATTTCCAAAGATACGCCCAAAATCTGCGTTTTTCCAGCGTTTTCTCAGCTTTATCGAAAACAAAATGAACAGAAAATGTTCAAATTTAGAACAGAATCTCAGCTAAATAGGTGTGATAATGTTGTGTTACAAGGAATTTGCAATAACGTCAAAGATACGCCCAAAATTATCAGCGTTTTTTCAGAATTTTTTTTTGCTTTTTCTCAGATTTATCGAGAACAAATGAACAGAAATTGTTCAAATTTAGTACAGAAGCTAAGCTAGGGTGTTATAATGTTGTGTTGGAAGGAATATTGAATAACGCCAAAGATACGCCCAAAATCTGCGTTTTTCCAGCGTTTTCTTGCGCTTTCTCAGTTTTAACGAGAACAAATGAACAGAAAATTTTAAAATTTACTACAGAAGCTCAGCGGGGGTGTAATAATGTTTTGTTAGAAGGAATTTGAAATAACGCCAAAGATACGCCCAAAATTAGCGGGCGCAAATGCAGGCGATCGAAGCGAGCCTGACGGCTAGTGATTGATACAAACCACATGAAACATGATTGGCTATAATAAAGTATTTCCGGATTTCCCAATAGGCCCGGGCTTAAGGCGCAAGCTCCAAGGAGGCGCACAGCAAAGAGAAAAATATTTAAAATATCTAGAAATACTAAAAGAGTTTATTAAAGAATTCAGATTCAAAAGCTCATTGGAACCAAATGATTCTTGATATGTCTAACTATGTTCAATTAACTTTGAAAGATAATTAGAACAATGTAATGTTCCAGACTCGAAATCAAATCAAGATAATTGGTACCATGTAATGTTCCAGACTCGAAATCAAATCGGTGATTGCGATTTGAGAGTATTAAGCCCAATAAATTGAACTCACAGTATTCGCTACTAAATATGAGAAGTAGTAAGTACAGTATTTTAAGAAACTAAACCAAAGCAATCACTATTTTTGTCGAGCATACAATATTCATTGAATCAACCTCCATCTACTGGACAAATACAATACTACGTCCAGCTATGTTCAACAACTCTTCCGCCAATCACAAGCGACTAGCTCCGTTCTATTACAATCCTTCAATCCTATTGGTTGATGTCGAATCACCATACTCCATTTTGTGAGAGTGATTATGCGATTTCAACCAACCAAGAGTGACAAGACTGTATTTGTGAGAATAGTGAATGCTGTTGAAGTAGGTGATAAAAAGCTCTCCCTAATCAGTTTAGTATGCTTGTTATAGAATATCAAATCATCATGCTTCTTAGAACTGGATCACTTATTGAGAAAGAGGGGTTAGTAATGCCATGAATGGGGCAGTGACAGCATTAAATTTTTGTGAGTAGTATGCTTCTAAGAATATTTTCTTCTTCTTTTTTGTTCAAGTAACTTGATAAAAAAATTGAGAAGTGAGTAATATTTTCATGTGAAACCAATAAAACTGATCTTAACCACGGGAGGCATTGATAAAATGAAACCGGGGAGTGAAATTAACAATGGGTGAAGCAATAAACATAATAAGGACTGATATATAGTAATTATTGTTCAGTGAACGTTTTTAGGTTGCTAATTCCAAGAGGGCAACTAAAACTATAAGGCTAACCAGCTTCAAAATAGTATATCTGGCCCTGGCCCCAATGGTGATTTCAAGAATAGGCCTACTATATAACTAAATACATCAAAAATAATTAAGATTTTATAACTATTCTCATAACCATACCTCACATGATGATGAAGAAGAAGACAGTCAATTTAAGATTCCAAGATCTTACCTGAAACAAAAAAGGATACAAAAAATTATTTTCATGGGGAATTGTGACAGACACAGAGACACTAATCTTGGATATTCTTTTATTTTTTATGAATATTCTACTCATTTTTATTTAATTTTACTTTGAATGGATTTGGTGCCACTACTTTGCAACACTTTTCACGATATCAAATCAATTTATTTCCCAGAATGTTACTAAAATAAGTGTATAAATGAGAGTTACATTACTATATAAACAAATACCCCCTACAAAGCTACAGGTCTGTGTGTAGGAAGGAATATAGATGTGAAATATAAAAAAACCGAACATTCATTATTTGTACAAATGTGATGGATATGAAAGATGTTGAGTTTGCACTAAAATGTGAAACTGAATTGTTTTCATGGTACCAACATTTACGTGTACATCCAATATAGCAAGAGATTCAATCGGATTCCAAATTGAATTCAAAAACAGACTAGCACACCGCTTGTTTTCAAATTCGACTAGCTATTTAAATACACTGCAGTGAAAACGTACACGAGCTCCCAAATCTAGGACATTCTAATGCTATTGAAACCCAGTTACAAATAGGGAGTGATGGATGGTTTTCAGATACACGTGAGTCTATAAATACAACTACAATCCCTTTATGTCGTGTGGAACTGCGGAGTAGGGTTGACTTAATTATCCTTGTTGAATACTTTGACCTGTGAATGGTGCACAAAAATTTTAATGGAATAAAAACACACATATATCATCAAATTCTACAGTTTCATTTGGTACAGTGACTCAGTCGAAAATCTAATAAAGTTTATTTACAAAAATTTATACAGCACATACAAAATCAGTTCAGTGGTGAATATTTCCTCCAAAGACTGATAGAGTTATCAATCATAGCCTGTAGTCTACTACCAATAACTAGAAAACTTTGTTATTAGACCATCCATCATGTTTTTACACGTGCGTGACAGCGACTTTCCCAATTCGAATTTTGACACTATTCGAAATGGTATGTTGTAAAGTTCTCGAATACAATAGTAGAAGTTTAATGGCGAGATAGTTTGTCAGTGTTGACTCCAGCGCAGTTAAGCCGCTTTGACATTTCCGTTGTCATAACAATTTTGAGAGAGGACTGAAATCCACGTGACGTGTGTGTAGCATGTGTAGCAATCTCTAGACGGCAAATTTATGCAGAGCTGTGAAACGGCCATTGGAGGGGTTGAAAGGGTGCGGAAGAGGTAGGAGGGGTGTCGTGTCGTGTTTCATCATTTCAACTAATCTTCTCATCTTCCCTCTCCCTTCATCACGCGTCTTCTTCGTACTCAGCACTCACATTACCTTATCTTACCATTCATTACCTTGTTTAAATATTACTTCTCCAGTTATCACAATCTATCAATGCGATTCCTCCATTCGCAATACGCTTTTGCTCATTAACAGTAGAATAATATAATTATTATTAAACGGAAATCCCAATTAAATGCTGTAAATCACCCCGAAGACTTCTGCTACTGCAAATATTGACAACAGGGTAAACAGCTAGATGGAAATTCGATGAGCGCTACTGTACAAAAATGATATGTCATTCCCAGGCTGACAAATAATTTTTGTATAGTAGCGCTCATGGAAATTCCATCTAGCTGTTTACCCTGTTGTCAATATTTGCAGTAGCAGAAGTCTTCGGGGTGATTTACAGCATTTGATTGGGATTTCCGTTTAATAATAATAAATTATTCATCAATTAGCATTTGAACAAATGCAACTGCAAATTTATTTCCCATCTGTAGTAGAATAATAATTGGGGCTTGAATTCTGCTAGGTTTGAAATCGATAATACGCACGAGATTGAATCATGTTACTCATACTTATTAGTATCAATTTATTTCCTTATTTATTTATTGTAAAAAATACAACAATCATAATATAATTATGACATTGAAGGAAAAACTAGGCTGAGGCTATACTATTTCTCTCCAAAAACTAAAACGAATCACTTTATTACTTCAAGGGTTGTGTGGTGGAATTATTTGGTTGATGATATTTTCAACTGATGCATGAGTTAACTTCAAACAATCATGAGACATTATCGAAAGAATAAGATTTTGATATTGCCAATACTTTTATTTATTCGAAAATTAATTCATAATCCAGAACCAGGTTTCATGGTAATACCTACCACATCATTCAGCTGAAGATGTGGTGGGTATTACCATGAAACCTGGTTCTGAATTATGAATTAATTTTCGAATGAATAAAAGTGGTATTGACAATATCAACGTCTTATTTTTCCTATTATGGATAAATACCTCAACACCTCATACCATACAATCAAATTATTAATCATGAGACATTCTGAATGAATGAAAAAAGTGTATAAAGTATTATTCAAAAATGCCTTGCAATCTACTCAGAAAAATTAATGAGTGTTTCAAGAACAACAATAATACATTGTTTTGACAATATCAAATCGTTTCTTATATATCATTTAATATAATATCATATTGTAATGAAGATTTGTGATTGTCAATAAATTAATGAATGAATAAATATGTATATCTACCACAACATCATCTTCATAACATAGAGTTATATCAGATACCTGATATAACAAAAAATTGAACTTGTATTTTCAACCCCTATTCGTGATGGATTCCTTCGATATCTGTACAATAATTTATTGACAAGTGGAGAAAATACACCCTGGAATTGTTTCCAATCAGTTTTGAGAGCACAATACCAAATAAAGTGTTTAAGAGATCGAATCTTGTGATTTTTTCGAGGAAGGAATCCCATGAATCAGTGGCATGGCGCGTACGTGTAAACCTTTCCAGTATTTATCTCTAGCAGCCTGAAATGAGACGATGTATTTTTCGTTGAACACTGAACACTGTTACCAATTATGGCGAATTTCTTGCCGAGTGAAAAGCAAACTGAGCTCCATACGTGCTCAGAACATCAACAGCACTCTACTCACTGCCTTCCAGCGCTAAACTCTCCCAACAAATTCATTTTTCTCTTGTGCGCTCTTATTTCTACGGAGTTCACTACTCAACCTCGAAGACATATATCTACCACCGGATGAATCATTTCTGGAAATTAAACAAAACAAGGAATCCTCAAGGAGACGAGTGAATGCTTTGTATTCAGAACCACTTGAACACGTGTTTTTCAAAAAGCGGTCAATCACCAACGCTTTGGGTCGCAAAAAATGTATTGTAGTATCACAAATACTCCGAGTTTCACGGAAAAGAGTACTTTGAACTTCCCGTAGTCTATTTTAAGGTAAAGTCATTTATGAAAAAAAAATCTTAAAAAGCTTCAATAGTGAATGAGGGAGATTTCAAGCGTATTAATGAGAAGAATGTTGATGTATAACATTTCAAAAGCTTTCAAGTAGATGAGAAAAGATTCGAGCTCGTTGTAAAGTATTAAGTACCCCTTCTCAACAGGAAAGTAGCTCACTACTAGGGAGTATCAACTTTCTACTGTTATAAATTCATAATATTGTTCCAGATGAAAGTTGTTGCGCGTCAGAAATCGCCTCTCTCCACTTCTACATTAGCAGAATATCTTTCTCATCTCATTCGACAATGAAGTAAGGAAAATTTCAGCAGAGCTCTCGTTTTCGATACTTTTCTTATCACGTGAATAAGCAGAAGATCTCAAGTAACCTTTAGAAACTGCGAAGTGGTAGAAATACTTCATTGGAGCAATATTTTGTGATGATTGGTGGAGTTGATCAAAGATGACAAAGGGTTCATATCTATCGGGATGATCATTTGGAATGGAATAAGCTCGAGTAAGAAAAACGTAGTATATTTCCGATGATCAATTTATGACTTGAAATAGTATCTTTAGTCACAAGGACGGGAAGGGGCCTTTTGCAGGCGTGGATGATGTTTCTAGTCGAGGCGTTAGCCGAGACTAGAATTCCATTGGAGCACTGCAAAAGACATTCACGTCCTAGTAGCTTACACTTTTTGTCATAATAATCTTGAAAAGAATAATAATTGAGAAACAGAAAACATTACCTGCTTGTGCTGACATTACTACATGCATTCTATAAACATAACCTAGTTTACAAGTTTCGAATCAGGAATTTCTTGATTGTAGTTGACAAAACTTACACCTGGAGCGCTAATAGACGGTTTTTGTACCAGTTTTGCTGTTCCTAATTCGGAACTATAGTGAGGTCCACATTATAATGGCAGTGTACGATTGACAATACTGTTGATGTCCTTTTCTATCATACAACAAAACAGATAGCACTATTTCTCTCGCGCTTTGCAATGTTGTCTATTTGACAAAATATTTTATATTTACTTTTGACAGTGACTGTACAAAACTGATCAAACCATATCCTCAGCCGCCATTTTCTTTCTTAATTCTATCAAAATACTTAGTACACAAGTCGTATAATTGATTTAAAATGTACTTTTGAAACAATGAAATTTATTTTTAAATATTACCGAACGAGAAACACAAATTAAAATACCTGAAATGACATTTTAAAAGTTGATAACTAACCATCCTAGACTTCATCCATGCTTCAGTTATCCAACCCGTATAGGTTAGACCTACTTGTACCGGTATATATAATATTAAAAAGTTATTTCAGAATTAATCCATTGAAATTACTCATTTTTAAATAGTATTTCTATTTTTCTTTCATTTTTAAAGGAAATTTGAATAGAATACCTACCAAATAACTCAATTTCTGTTGTTTTGAAATTCAGATTGTTGTATCACAGTTTTTTAAATTAGCCGCCATTTCAGGTTTGTATAAAAATAAAAATCTGATCTCAGTCATGAAAGCAAATTTTACAATCAAATTATGAAAAATATATTTTCGTGATCAATTTGACATTAAATTTATTATTTTATTAAGGAAATGATAATTATTATTAGATTGGATTTAATGGGATGAATTGAGTAACAGCTGTGTACAGTCAGTGACAAAATGGAGAGACTTGGCAACGGTTTTTTCCTATCTTTCTTCACTGCCATTATAACGTGGACCTCACTATAGGAGACATACTCGACTGTAAAGAAAACATATGATTTTATTACGTCTTACTAAAAGTTCTAACTAGCACTATCCCCATTTTAAACAATAATTTTGGCTTTATAATGAAATTCTGAGCTTGAAAATAAACGATAATGTGAATTTATTACACATATTCACATAAAAAAAATCAATTTATACATCTCTTTTTGCATAACAATCACTAAATTAATTTTCTATTGAATTACACGGCTGTACACAGGCTAACTTCATAAGGAAGGTAAATTATTTTTTACCCTTCTTCTTCTTTTACTTTTCTTCATTTTTACATTTTTAATTTATTTTTCTTTCTTGTACATTCTCCGATTTGCGAAATGAATTATTTTTCATCATGGTTTGTTGGATGATTTTAGCGGTAATATTGAAGATGGATGCTATAATACTATAGAAATAGAAGATATACTCGATTTTCAACCATTTAACATTTTTAATGAAGACTGCCGATCCTCCTTAAATATCTTACATTTGAACATACGCAGCATGAGGTGTAATTTCGATGAGTTTTCATATATGCTGCAGCATTGTAAAACTGATTATCACTTGATAATTTTGTCGGAGACATGGTTGTCTGATGATCATGAGTTTATCTTCAATCTAAATGGCTATCAAGTAATTGATTCACCGGCTATATTTAGTAAGTCTGATGGATTATGTATATTTATAAAGGAGAATTTGATGACTGAGACTCTGGAAATTGACATTGCTTCAGCAAATTCAATTATTCTAGATGTTCATGATCCACAGTTGCAGCGAGATTTCACAATTATTGCAGTTTACAGATCCCCATCAATACGGGTTGATGAGTTTATTGAAGACCTAGGTCAGTGCTTAGAAAAATTGAAAGATAGAGATAACATTATTTTGGTCGGCGACATAAATATTAATAAAAATCTAAATACAAATCTTGTAAATGAATACTGTAGCTTACTGCATTTAAACGGTTTCCAATCTTATATCAATAAATCAACTAGAATTCAAGGTAATTCAGTATCCTGTCTTGATCATATTTTCTATAAGAGTAGGAAACCTAAATCTGAAGAGATTCTAGGCGTTATTTTTAAAACAAGCATCACGGACCACTTCGGAATAGGCCTTGTTGTGGGGTTCTTGGACCTCACACTCGAACCTAAAGAGCAAGTGAAATTCATTGAAAAAATAAATTATCCACAGCTAATTGATGTTCTAAAAAAGAATCTTGGGATTGTATAATGAAGGGGTGTGACTTGGAAAATCTAACAGAAATTTTTATTAATAGACTAAATGAACATATAAATACTGCTAAAACTAAAGTTAATCTGCGGCATAAACTACAGCCATTAAAGAATTGGATGAGCGTGAATTTGATCAACTGCATAAGAAGACGAGACAAAATGTATAAAAATATGGCAAAACAACCCGAAACCTTGAACTAAGGAACAAATACACTAGATATAGAAACATACTGAGGAATCTAATAAAGAAAGCTAAACAGGATTATTTCAAAAATAAAATAGCACAAAATAAAACAAACTGTAAAATTATGGAGTTGTATTAATGAATTACTTGACAAAAAAACTAGGAACACTAATATTAAAATTGAGCCCACCATACTCAACAAGCATTTTTCTGAAGTGGGTAAGACCTATGCTGAGAGATTGCATTGAATTCTATCCCTAGAAATATCAACCAAGCAAATTTTCCTGAAACCCATATAAATTCTCCTAACTCCTTTTTCTTTATCCAACGAATGAACATGAAATAATAAACACAGTAAGGACTCTAAAAGATAATTCTTCACCGGGTATTGACAAAATCAGCAATAAATGTTTAAGAAATATATCCAATTATATAGCAAAACCTTTAGCTTTTATTATAAACGAATGTTTCAACATGGACACTTTCCTCAGGAGTTTAAAGTTGCAAGGGTTGTTCCACTATATAAGGCGGGAAATGTAAATGATCCATCAAACTACAGACCAATAAGCTTACTTTGCAGTTTATCAAAGGTTATGGAGAAGGTAATAAAAATAAGACTTATAAACTATCTAGATAACCATAACATTATAAATAAAAATCAATATGGGTTTCAGCTGGGAAGAGTACACAAGATGCCATATCACATCTCTTAAACATTGTTACTGAGAATTTTACAAGTAGTAGGAAGACTCTTACAGTTTTTTTGGATCTGGCGAAAGCCTTCGATACAATACCTCACAAAAAACTGTTAACAAAGTTGGAAAACCTAGGAATTAGGGGTATAGCTCTAAAATTGTTTGAAAATTATTTAAAGGATAGAACACAAATAATAACTATTGGTGACAAGACAGATCAAACAAATTTATCAGGATATGGTGTACCACAGGGTACGGTGCTTTCTCCGATACTATTCCTCATTTATATAAATGACCTACTAAATTTGAGTACTGATAAAAGAACGCTTATCTCGTTTGCCGATGATACCACGGTAACATTTACAGGTACATCATGGGAGGATGTATATGCTCTTGCAGCTGAGGGATTGAGCATCGTTGAGTCTTGGTTGAATGAAAATACACTCACACTCAATCACAAAAAAAGTACATATATAACTTTTTCACCAAATGCTAGGACTCAGCCTATAAATCTGACCTTGAAGTTGCATTCTCCTTCCTGCAGTCTGCCTGCATCAACCCCTTGCCGGTGTGCAGTACTGGATAAAACAGACTCTGCCAAGTACCTTGGGATTATTATTGATTCACATCTTAGATGGAACTGTCAAATTGATGATAAATGTAAAAAGCTAAAATATTTAATATATAGATTTCACAGAATTAGTTTGATTAATGATAAAAGTATTTCAAAGTTGCTTTATACTGCTTACGTTCAATCCATCTTGCAGTATGGTTTACTGGCGTGGGGTGGTGCGGCGGGTTGTCACATAGGTAGGTTGTTTGTGGTGCAAAAGCATATTATGAGAGCAGCGTTGGGTAAGCCCAGACTCTACCCAAGCTCAGAGTTATTTAGAGAATTTGATGTTCTGACTCTAAGACAGCTATATATTAAAAGTCTAATTCAGTATGCAGATAAAAATAAAATTCAACATGATATCCGTGAAACCCCGTACAACCTAAGAAATTTGACAGTGGTCCAAAACAGAGTTGACCTAAATGTTTGTCGATATCAATTCAGTTACAGAGTTAATAGATTAATAAATGTTGTGCCTAGTAGAATTATTAAAATAAGCTGTAAGAAACATAACTCTAAGGAAGTGGATAATTGGATAAAAACAAATGATCTTATTGTATGGTGATCTGAGTTTGTCAGGTACCTATTTCTTGTCTACCGATTTTTTAAGAGTTGTGGAGGATTTCCGTTGTGTTTCTGTATTGAACTTACTTAATTTTCAAAACTCAATATTTCATTTTGTAGTTTGTGTATTTCTGTCTGTCTGAAGTGTTCTCATAACTATGTCTTATTCTATTTGTAGGAATACTTAATAATGTAGAAAAATATAAGTAATATATATATAATATAAGTGAATATATAAATGTTGAAATATATTTCACATAAGAAAAATAATCGAAATAGTTTATGCATTGTTTTTGCTTGGAATAGTCGCCTTCTTGCTGCTTTGTTGTGATCAGAATTTATATAGACTCCTTCCTGCGCTCAGGTTTTTACCTTTGCAGGGAGATATTTCTTCATAGACTAATGTAATATTTCTGTTTCTGTGGATGTATTTTTTGAGGAAATAAATTTGATTTTGATTTGATTTGATTTATTACAGTATAGTATGATTTAATGAGAATCATATGTTTTTTTTTTCTACAAGCAGTTGTTTACGAGCTTGATTTCATGGATGTGAAACAGCTGAAATTTAATGACCATGACAAAAACTTTTTAAACATCTACAGTGCTATCATAGATATCTTATTGTACATGATGTCGCTTCATCTTGTTGCTATTCATTTCTGTGTTGTTATGATTGTGGAGTCCATATTGAATGGATGTCTATCCATTAATGGATATCTACATATTCATATTCAAATCATTCACATTCACATTGAATGGATAGATATCCATTCAAATAAACCATAATTCATCGCAAAATTTTGATACTAGCTTCGGTTAATACACCATTATCAATATCTAGTAAATTGATAGCTCAAACATTGTGAAGCAGAATAATATTTTATAGATATGCGTGAAGCCCTAAGATTAGTCATAAGCTGTCGACCAATGAAGGTTGAGCTCAACTGTCATTGGCCGGGACCAGACACGCCTGGGTATTCCAAATATGGTAATTTCTATATATCTGCGTATATCTGTACGCACCTTATCAGGGACGGATAATGATGTAACGAACTGAACTGGTATTCGGGATATAGACTAGTTGTTTTAATAGATTCGTATTTTTGACAATATTAAGTCGTTCGAATGAACTATATCTCTCAAAATATTCTTGAATTCAATTGAACTGTGAATGTGAATAGTATCAAATCTTTTTTCATATTTAATTATATCGACATCATTTATTATTCCAAAATCTGCTATCATGTGTCAGTGTAGAAGCAAGATGAATCCGCTAGAAAGACAGATTCCTTTCTACAAATCGGATCAATTCAGTTTTGAATTTCAGATCACAGCTTTTCACATGTTTCACATTGATCTAATCTAATGGAAACCGACTAGGATTATGAGTAACAAACCAAGAGAACTAATTCCCTATTCACTCCCCTCTCTGTATAGTGGAATACAATTATTTATTATCATCAGGCCTTTTTGTATTGTTTGATAGTTGATCTATTCTCCATCATTAATTAAACTGAAATGTTGATGGGTCCTATTAACTTCTAATAGCTTTGATGATGCAGTGTAATCTTTCCATGACTTTTCGATCAATCAGGCTCAGCTGGAATAGTTTTGATTCAAATTATTAACATCAGATATCAATCCTAATGACTCATTATTCGTAGAGTATGGAGTATGAGGTAGGAGGAAATGAGATAACCGATGAATTTATTGGGACAGGAAAACACATTTGTAATTTACTGATTCCAGCCTCACGTTCAGTTAATTATCCTCCAATATTGACCATCAGAAATGAGTGAGTGGTAATTGGAATGTTAAGCTACGATACTGGCTGGCGTCATCGAAAATAATCCAACATATAAAATATCGGTCGAACATTTAATTTCGATCCGGAAATTGGGAATTTGTTTGCATGATGCTGGGTGGAGGAGATTGGTACAAGCTGAATCCAAGCTTATGTAATGCTAGATATTTTGACTGGCAAAACCAATTAACGAAACGCGCTGTAACAAAACTGATTCCGATTTAGATTCTCAAACTCTCTTTCTCTCTCTCTGTCTCGCTCCCTCACTCTTTCTCTTCCTGTCCCGACATAATAATAGTATAGCTGGCGAATGGCAAATGGATTTGTTGCATAGATGTAACTAACTGCATTGTTCGTACTATTCATCAGCAAACATTGTATCGATTCCCATCAACGTCACTCTAAAATCCAAAGCAGTGTTGTATTGAGTGAGCTAATAATTTTATCAACCAATGGGCTTGCAGACTGGTTTATAGAGGAGAACTATTGAAACTCGGAACTAAAAACCCACTAAGAATAATGTAATTGTGTTGGATGGAGAAACTAGTCTTATAAATTATTAATAAAAACAATATAACAACTTGTAGTACCCTTTATTGAAAACTTTAAAATATTTTGAAGACTAGTTATGATTATAGGTCATTTTAAAGTTCAATACTGTACTTGATTCAAGTTGTTATATTGTTTTTATTCATTTGAATAAAGTAGCCAGTATAAGTGAAGTGATTCTAGGCTGATAACTATTTAATTCCAATGTAGGGGATGAAAAAGAGACTTACATTTGGCTCATCAATATTTAGTCCAGTTAATAGGTGCACCTGATAAAAATGCTCCATGTATTTTGAAAAATACTATAATCATCACCATCATCCTTGTCATCAGATTTCGCACAGTGATATAAGTTCATAAGATCATGTTCTATGAGAATCACACGTTAGAAGCACTCTAGTGCAGAGACGCACATAAGGACACCTCAAGGATCAAACACTCATTGCTTTTGACACAATTAACGGATCTCATATAGAGTTATAATGTTCAAGATAAATATTTCTCGTTGGGTTTTCTTACTTTTTGTGAGCTCTCCCACAATCCCCTCCACTAATGACATGGCTCGCTCATCCGCCAGGTGAATACCGCTGAATATTCCTTCAGGAAATACAGTGGCCAGTCATCCACCAAGTGCTGCATCGTCTGCACATATCCACAGGTGCAGTGGGTGTCACTGCTTTCAATTTAGTGGAGAGACGTACATAGGGACACTTCAAGGATCAAACTTCCAAACACTTTTGGCAGAATGATCGGATCTCATCATTATGAGCTCATTCTTCCCTGCTCGTCAAGGTGGTTCGAAATCATGCATCATAAGTCGAATTCGATCTAAATATAGAAATACTTGAGTGTACTTTGACCAGTGTTTCAATACATTTAAAATGACCAATTTCTATATTCAAATTCTCCTTCAGCATTTTTTTACATTTATATCTTAACAATTTTTCCTCTTCGCTATGCAAGAGAATGGCACAAAACGCTTGATAAATTTTTCTATATTTTGAAAGCATAATTGATTTGAATATCACTCAATCATTCCTCTAAAAGCCGTTGAAAATGCAAATAGCGCGTTCAGCTGATGTGACGGAATCCGTCCGTCAGTGTCTAAAGTAGCCACAGGCATTATGATCATTGTTCGGAGAGCTTAAGTGCGGAATTTAATAAGAGCGAGATGCCGTCACAGGTCAAACAAAGCTGGCTGGAGTTGGTTGAGGAGGAGAAGAAAAAGGAAAAGGAGGATTGTTTGGAGGAGTAGAAGGAAAGGGTTATGAAGAGGTGGGGGAAAAGTGAGGTAGTGGTGTGGGGAGAGGAGTATGATGACTGGGAGGAAGAGGAGGTAATGCTGTTGAGGTGGAGGAGCAGGATGAGGTGAAGGAGAGGTTAGAGGATGAGGTGGAGTAGTAGGGGAAGAGGTTAAGTATGAAATAGGATGAATGCTGTTCCCTGAGACTTTCTAATACATCATATACCTCGGGTGGTTCGAAATTACTGGGTACACAATAGAAGGATTACTCGTCTTCATGTGGCCACATATTGCCCGGAAACGAAGACAGCTGAGGATTAGAGGAGGATAAGGAACACAGGGAATTGATGCGGAGGATAAAAGACGGAATGAGGCGTAGAAAAGGGATGGAAAGATAATAGGGTTAGTGAGACGGGTCACGGAGCGTTGTAGGCTACGGTATAATCATTTTGACAAGTTTCTGCACTTAGACAAAAATGCGAACTTAACTCCTGATGGCTGAGATGAGAAGCCGGCAACGTAACTCGCAAAGTGCTCTATTAAACAAGAAAAAACGAGCCTGCAAAGCACCTGAATAGTGGCCAATGAATGGGATTTATGCGCATGAGCGGGAAGTAAATCCGAGTTTAAAGATAACGAAATAGTGATTGTGATATTCCCTATTCATGAACAAGGCTTTATTAAGTACATTCACGAAATAAGAAAAGACTCATGTAGGGGAATATTATTACACACTTTTTTCTACGTATTTCACACGACATGAAGTCAAATATTTAAGTAAATAATCAAAATCTTATGTCTCAAAATATTATTCCTTACACCGTGGTACAGTGTACAGATGTATTCCTTAACATATTTTCTTTCAACATAAAAATACAAAAATCAATGTATTTTCCTTCAAATTGCAGTCACAATATAGGTTACTCATCAACTTCAAAATCAAAAGGATTAGAGTCATAGACTTCATCAGACGTAGAATTTATTGGAAAAATCGTGAGCAGGGTGACCGTCTGAGACCAGCTCCACTAACTATTGTGATTTCATAGTTGTTTGGTATGCAAGAATGATAGTTGAGAGGAGATCATCAACTATTTCTATAGTATAATCTACTATTATCCTTGCCTTATAATATTTCATACTAATGAAAGATCATTCTTTTATATTGGGAATATAGTAGTCATTGCAAATAATATCTTAAACAAGCACCACGTTGATCCTAATCTATTCATAAAAATCTCATCCCTACCTTAGATTTCTGAAGCATTATTACATTGATCTAGTCAATCACATCATGTTCCAATCATTGATTAAATAGGCCTTGCTCTTCATGAGACTGTTAAAAGTTTCTATAGATTTGTTGAAAGAAAAAGACTAACAAATTGTCAAAAACCACTGATTTATTGATACTTAGAAAGACCGGTTTTGGTTATTACACCATTGTCAATCTCTGATAAACTCTGTTCAGTTTATCAGAGATTGACAATGGTGTAATAACCGAAACCGGTCTTACTAAGTATCAATAAATCTGTGGTTTTTGACAATTTCTTAGTCTTTTTCATTCAACATGGATAATTACCACAATATCAACTTCTCAACTACACAAAAATTTCTATAGATTTCATGTTCACCTTATAATAATATACTTCATGGGAGTGTTAAACGATTCTATAGATTCCATGCTCACATTATGATACATATTCAGAACATCATCAACCACCTCACTCACTTAACTCACTTGATCACTTGATTCCTTCCCCACTTGATTTCTCGTTCACCTTATTATAATATTATTAATAATATCATCAACCTCCAGTATCTCAACTCACTTGCTTGTCAATTCATCCTCCCATTTGATTCTTCCTCACTTTTGGAAGGAACATAACTGGATTTTTTAACTTAATTTCTCAACACTTTTATAACTGGAATTTTCATCAGTTAGGATTACACTCGTGTCAGCGACTTCAACTTCAATGTCGAATTCACGAAAGCGTCACTCGGATCCAGCAATAATGTCAAATGGCCAATAAATCTAATTATGCTAAAGAGATCCTGCTATAATTGGATTATTCGCCCGCGATAGAATATCATGAATTTTTCATCAGCTATCTCAGGTGAGATCTCTGTACAAATTACAGTTGGAGGAGGAATGGTTGGGGGAGAAAGGAATAAAGCAGAATGAAATGAATAGAAAAGCACTTTCTCTTAAATTGTTCGGTACGAATACGGAGTTCTTTTCCACGTCGTGTCTCTTGTACCTCGTTATTTCGGTTTTTTCATTTTTCAAAATACCTTCCAGCCTGACTGTCTACTTCTACCACACAAGTATAGAGACATTATGTCAGCCGAACTAAGTGCTGTATCTAGGAGGCGGTTGCTGCTTGAATCACACGCCAAGGAGCTTTCTATATGGCTGCCCTTTCGACATCTCCTTGTCAAAGCCCTTTTTCCTCACTGATACAACAAGAAAAGACGCGCCGCTGGGAAAACTTTTCCGATATTTTCATCTTATCTGGATCGCTTTTTTCCAATATCATGATGTGCCGCAAAAAAGGGAGTCATCCACTATACAGAATGGCCATCGACGAAATTTATATTTTGTTGAACAGTCGACGTCCAAACACGGACAAAAATTGATAACTTTATCTATTTGTTGCTGTGTACTTACCAATTGTGAAAGAGTATCATAGATCTCATGATGTATCAGCTTTTAATACAATCCTGCGATTAAATGTTCTCAAGTCTTCAAAGGTTTTGTTACATCTTAAAATTTCATCTTCACTGATTTCTCATTCTTCGTTTTATAATAGATGACGTGAGAAGCAGTCCTATAGTGAGGTCTACGTTATAATGGCAGGGAAGAAAGATACGAGAAAAACGTTGTCAAGTCTCTCCATTTTGCCACTGACTGTACACAGCTGTTACTTAATTCATCCCATTAAATTTAATCTAATGATAATTATCATTTCCTTGATAAAATAATCAATTTAATGTCAAATTGATCAAGAAAATATATTTTTTCATAATTTGATTCAAAAATTTGCTTTCATGACTGAGATCAGATTTTTATTTTTATACAAACCTGAAATGGCGGCTAATTTGAAAAGCTGTGATACAACAATCTGAATTTCAAAACTACAGGAATTAAGTTATTTGGTAGGTATTCTATTCCAATTTCCTTTAAAAATAATAGCAGAATAGAAATCTTATTTAAAAAAAAGTAATTTCAATGGATTAATTCTGAAATAACTTTTCAATATTATTTATACCGGTACGAGTAGGTCTAACCTATACGGGTAGGCTAACTTAAGCATGGATGAAGTCTAGGATGGTTAGTTATCAACTTTTAAAATGTCATTTCAGGTATTTTAATTTGTGTTTCTCATAAGGTAATGTTTGGAAATTATTTCATTGTTTCAAAAATACATTTTAAATCAATTATACGACTTATGTACTCAAGTATTTTGATAGAATGAAGAAAAAATGGCGGCTGAGAATATCGTTTGTTCAGTTTTGTATAGTCACTGTCAAAAGTAAATATAAAATATTCTGTCAAATAGACAACATTGCAAAGCGAGAGAGAGATAGTGCTATCTGTTTTGTTGTATGATAGAAAAGGACAGCAACAGTATTGTCAATCGTACACTGCCATTATAATGTGGACCTCACTATAGATAAATATACCCTGGTAATACAGAATGAATAACCACGAGCAGTCTGTTCTACTATTGGACTAATAATTTATAAATTGAAGAAAAGTTCTATGTAGAGAATTTTTCGGCCAAAGACCACTGGCCAGAGGTCTTCAAGGAATGCATAATGGTCGTTATCCATTCCATATCACAAATGAATAGAGTCGTAGTTCGTAATTGGATCCAAACTTGAATAATGAAGCATTCTTACCAATGAGTGGTCTATATTACTTCGAGGTTTAGGCTCATTCTTGCCTTAGTCAGAATCATTTGGAGTGAAAGGAGAGTTTACCTACATACCCATTGATAACAACATTCATGATTGAATGTTTCAAAAATCGCATATTTTCAAATTTAGTAGTCATTCATCACAATAAGTAATCGACTAAGAACAAATTTAACTTTTGAATATGAGGATTACTCGTATTAGTCTCAGCCGAATGAGGAGTGCACTTCATTATTTTCATTTTGTTTTGTTTTATAAGAATTGTACTATATGAAGATAATTTTTTTTATTAGACGTATCGTGATAAGAAAATTGGGCAGGGAGTCTTCCTCAACTCTCTCATGTTTGCTGACGATACAGTGATAGTTCAGGAAAGTGAGGATAAGCTACAGATGTCAATTCATGAGCTTCAAGCTGTAAGTACAGATTTCAATATAATTATATCAGCTTAGAAATCGAAAGTAATGGCATTCCGGGGCAAGTGGCCCTTACGTTCCAAAATTATTCTGAATAATATAATAATGGAACAGGTGAGCAAGTTTAAATATCTCGGCTGTGATGTATCCTATGACAGAGAATGTGATATACCTCAGAAAAAAGGAAAGTTTAACTCAATTTGTGGAGTCGTTCACCGAACATTAAAGGGTAAGGCCAGAAAAGAGACTGAGATTACGTTCTATAGGACAATGGCCATCCCTTTAATGACATACGGTGGTGAGGTATGGACAAAGACCAAGAATGATGACTAACGAATTCAGGCATCAGAGAAGAGGTTTCTGCGCAGCATTCAAGGATACTCGAGACGAGACCACATAAGTAATGAAACGATTCGAAGTGAGTGCAATGTGCAATCACTAATAGCAATCATTAAAAAATACAGATTGAAGTGGACAAATCACCTGCGCCGTATGCCACCAACTCGTCTTCCACTACAAGCTTGCAAGTTGCAGTTGGATGGGAAAAGAGACGTCGGAAGACAGAGGAAGCGGTGGACACCGGAACAGGCTTTACAAGCCTAGTCCATGATGGATGATGATGATGATGATAAGTATGTATCAGGGAAATTGAACGGTCATATTCATGAGATTGTTTTTGATTCAATGAATATTTCAATCTGATATTAACATCCAAAACAAAAGCCTAGTCCATGATGGATGATGATGATGATGATAAGTATGTATCAGGGAAACTTAACGGTCATATTTATGAGATAGTTTTTGATTCATTGAATATTTCAATCTGATATTAACATCCAAAACACAACATTTATTGACATGACATATCGAGTTCTATATTATAAACTAATGAAGTAAATCATTGTACAAAACTTGAGAGTAACTCTACTGACAGAGGTAAGAATGAACATAATCTGCATGATAATAATATGCATTTATTTCCAAGTCTGTTTGAATAAGTATTCCCCCATTGGAAATTCTACCTTTTGGAAATCATACGCATTGAAAATAAAGAAATAGGATAAAGACGCATTGATATAACTGTGTAATATGCTGTGTAATCATAATCATAGTGAAGTTGTGTTTCTTTTCTGGCTCAAAATTTTGCAAAATTACTCAAAAATTTCCAATTCATAGAGATTCGAGTGGGATATTTTTGTTTTTAATCAGTTTTTAAATATCAAAATTCAAAATTTTTAGTTTAGTCATTAGTTTTGGAGTGGAAATTGGACTTTTTGAAGTGAAAGTGTAATCTTTACCTTATTCTTTTTTTGAAACATTTATTTGTAAAAATTTGGGAGAAGACAGTTTTGGGCTATGCCTGTTGTATTCTCCCAATCATATTATATTTATTATAATTATGATTTGTAATTGTCAATGAAATGAATAAATAATGAATAAAACACGACACTCAAAATACTAATGTGTTCGTTCAATAACCATATTATATAGAAATGCAAAGAAGTCACTCTCGGATACAGATTATAAACTCCACACATTGGAAGTTTTTTGTTGGAGAGAAAGGAAAGTTTTAATATTCCAAAAAAGAGTTTGGAAGACGAGAAAGTCGCAGCCGAGCGTTTGCGGTATTTCTCTCCAGGGTGTCATAATCATTGGGAGCAGCAATCTTGAATTTTTCGCAGTCACAATCCCGGGGAACAAAAATTCGATTTTCCACTGTTTCTCTCACTTTTGCTTTCTGAAAGTTGTGGAATTGTTTACCTGTTAGCGGCAGCTACATTCTTCCAGAGCCTCCTCTGAACGAGATTCACATCCTCAAATAATATGAGTTTGGCAAAACTTTTTCAAGTCTCTTAGGATAAATGGATAGTATTATGGAAGCTATGATATACAAAGTCTCGGTCGCTTTTTACATAAAGTCAAGTTCATATTGACTCAAATGATTTATATTGTCTCTGAATACGTACAATATGTTTTTGAATTCATATAATAAGATGTATATCAAGATAGTGCATCGAATGATACATCAACACTACATCACCAGCACTACATCTCACCAGTTGAAAAAGGCAGCTTAGTTTTCGAAATATCCTGTGGAATGTAAGTTTTTTGAGTGTTTTCAATCTATCTGTCGTGTTTTCTTGTACAGTAAAGATCCACATTATCATATTCTATGCTTCAAGTTGATAGCTTAGTAATTGTCAGTGGCACAATGGCTCAAGCATTACGCTTAATGGTTCATTGTCTCAATGGCTTAAGCACTACATCTCACCAGTTGAAGAAGGCAACTTAGTTGCCGAAATATCCTTCAAAATGTAAGTTTCTCATGTGATTTCAATCTATCTGTGTCGTGTTTTTGTATAATAGAGACCAAAATTACGGTACTATAACCTGAGCATCTAGTTAATTAATTGACCAAGCGAAGTGAGGTCTAAGATTCAAGTCGACGGTTTTGCATTTCTCTTTATGTTTATATGTTTATATTTATGTTTTTATGTTCCTCATTTACAGCGAAACGCAGCAATAGATTTTCATGAAATTTGACAGGTACGTTCCTTTCTGAATTTCGCGTCAACGTATACATACGGTTTTTTGAAATTTTAAGGATAATACAAGAGGAAAAGGAGTCTCCTTTGAACGCCAATATCAGCTGTCTAGTGGACTATATTACTAGCCGTTCAAAAACATCGAACATCTTGAAAATGTATCTTTCCATCAACTTTAGTAGACAGTTGACTATAATACTATCCGTTCAAAAACATCGAACATCTTGAAAATGTATCTTTCCATCAACGTTGTAGACAGTTGCAGCCAGACCTGATAACAGCGCTCACACTCACATTCCGGGACGACACGTCACGGTACGATAGGACAGAAAGCTCTATGTTCATTTAGGATTTTTTCTAGACATTTTAAATTGATAAATTATTTATTAATTTTTGAGAAAACATAACAACAGTCAATTCAACTTACTGAGCGCGAGGTCTACTGTTCACAGAACTACTAGTAGCTTAGTAGTTGATTGAAAACAACTTGAAAAATGACAAAACGCTCAACATTTGGAAGTATTGAGGAACTTTCATAAAAGTTTGAGAGCTTCAAAAGGTTGAAAGAAGGATAGCTTCTTGTACCAGTATTAGTATTGTAATTGTACCAGTATTACTCATATGTATGAGTAATACATATAAATTTGGATAATATTGGATAGTAACGATTTGATATTCTCAGAATCATTATTTCATTTGAATCTTTTGAGATTACAGTTTTGGATGTAACACCATTATTAATTTCAAGAAAACTGAAAGTTTAAACATTGAGCAGCAGAATAATCATAGTATGGGCGAAGCCCTACTATTGGTCGTTGGATGTCGTCCAATGAAAGTTGAGCTGTACTGTCATTGGCTGAGACTAGACACGCTCAAGTATTCTATATGTGGTCATGGGAACCGTTAAACAAAAACAAATGAATAGAATATTAGTTAAGAAAGTTATTTTTGTATTCTCTACAAGTTATCAAATTTTACATTCTCCCATTCTTTCTTCTATTATCTATTTGGTTAATTTGAATATTCCTATTTCCCACACTTATAATTTACACTGTAATTAAAACTTATGAAATTATCAACAATATTTTAGAAAGTTTTGTTTATGTTTCAGAAAAAAAACACCATGATCAACCCAAAATTTACACTGTAATCAAAACTTATGAAATTATCAACAACATTTAATAAAAAAATTGTTATTATTGAACGAAAATCCTAAATAAATGCTGCAAATCACCCCGAAGACCTCTGCTACTGCAGACATTGACAACAGGGCTAACAGCTAGATGGAAATTCGATGAGAACTACTATCCAAAAATTAGTTGCCAGCCCGGGAATCGAACCCGGTACCTCCCAATTGCTAGTCAGGAATGCTTGCCCTTACACCAATTCTCATCGAATTTCCATCTAGCTGTTAGCCCTGTTGTCAATGTCTGCAGTAGCAGAGGTCTTCGGGGTGATTTGCAGCATTTATTTAGGATTTTCGTTCAATAATAATTATTTATTAATTAGCATTTGAATAAATGCATTCTCTATTCAATTCCATCTAAAAAAATTGTATTATGTTTTGGAATGACGGCATCATGATCAATCAAACACATATCTTGAAATTATAAGTGTGTTTCTGGTTTATTTTTTTATGCTGGGACTCCCATATAGACCTATGCCTCGGGAGTACCTAATTATTTCCTTTCAGATGTTTGTGTATGTAGAAGTGATATTTTATTTTGCTTTTTTCCACGACATTAGCTATATACAGACTTTGGTATCACTTAACTATTCATACAGTGTAATTAATGTTATTTTATATAATATTGTTTTTTGTTCTTTTTTACACATCTTAATGGAAATGAAATAATTATATTATTAGACTACATTGGACCCCCATTAATGGGGTATCATAATAATTAGGAAGAAAATTAATTTCAGCAATATTTGAATTCTGTATCATGATGACTGTATCTGTATTTGTGAATGTACTTCTCTGCATTTCATTGACATTCAGAGAAATTATTATTAAGAAGATAGACAGTTGTTGAGATCAAAAAATTGTGAAGTTTTGAAATAACGCTCTTGTGGATTCTAAAAGCTTTAAATCAACTTTTTCGTATGAAATTCTACCAGCTGCTCTGGATACGTTTCAGAGACAAGTTCTCACAGAGACAAGTAGAGCTTTTAATCGATACAGATAACCATACAGGCAATGTTTCGTAGAAACAAGTAACTTAGTTTGAAAAGAGACAGTCTCACATGGACAAGCTCTCACTCGAACAAATAGTCTTGTTGGAACAAGTTGGCGTGGCGTGTTGCCTATGTTACATGTAACAGAATTAGAAGAACAATCAGTTGACATTTTTGTAAGTAGAAACGTATTTCATGATAGATTTGCTAAATTTTAAAAGAATTGGATTGGATCCCAAAGACTGCATTATATTAGATTACATTAGACTATATTACAGTCTGGAGTCTAGATGTATTGTTACATTACAGACACTCAACTGAACAAAAAATCCAAATCTGTTCCAATTTGTGAAGAACGCATGGACGTGTGTCATCGAACGAAAGGAAACTCGGATGGTAAATCAAATATCGTGGTAAAGTTCACACATCGAGACGATTTACATAGAATTCTGGATGCCAAGAAGACGAAAAAGGACCTATCTGTAAGGCACCTGGGTATGGCTTCCGACAATAAAATCTTCATCAACTTATCCCTCACTCGAAAAAGAAGAATTCTACTGTCCAAGAGCAAGGCCTACAAGCGCAGTCATCCTGATATCAAGTATGTGTGGGCGGATCGAGCTGGCCGCATCAAGATAATGAAGGTGAGCGGTGAGACCAGAGTGATACAGTGTGAGTCTGACTTGGACGATAATAATTAATAACTATTTCGTTTTTTTCTCATGGCCTCTCACACATTTTTAAAGTAAATGAACTCTTCAACTGCTTTTTTATAAGACTTCAAATTATTATTTGTTTCATAGAGTTAATAGAAAATATGAACAGAGTCACATTTATTTTATAGTACCGTATATCATTGAAAGATTTTAAATAAATGCGAGTTCAGCTAGGTACTGGCTAATGCTAGTTCCACTTAAATCATGGAATACGGAAAATAGGTCTTAATAAGTAATGCCGGTGAGTGTAGGGCAAAGGAAAAAAGGAAAAACTTTTCCTGTTATCTATTAGCGACTAAAAAATTTTTTTTTCTCGTTTTAAATTTAAATTATAATTTCTTTTTTTTCTTTTCTTTTTCGTACTGATTGTTACTGATCAAGTTATTTTTATGTCAAGGATAGAGGATTTGTATGCGTTACTGGATGATTATAATGGAGAGACAAATGAGATAGAGGATTACCTGAATTATTCAATTGAAACTCATTCTACTTTTTTCAATTTCTTTAATTTGTTTGCATCTAATATCAGAAGCTTGAATAGAAACCACAATGAACTTTGCTACATACTTGATAACATGAAAACAAAATTTAATGTTCTTATCTTATCAGAAACTTGGATAACGCAAGAAATGCCTTTTAGCTGTAGCATGGATGGCTACAAAGCAATAAATAAACCTGGTTCCTTGAATAAATGTGATGGAATTTGTATTTATGTTAGAGAAGATATCTCATTTCAAGTCATTGATTGTAAAATAGATGAATCAAATTGTTTAGGTCTGGATTTAAAAATAGATAACACGTTGTTACGTATAGTTGGAATTTATAGATCACCTAATAGTAACGTAAATGATTTCTTAATTAGCTTGGAAGAGTTTGTGAAAAATATTCCTCACTGCATAGATGTATGTATAGCAGGAGATATAAACATAGACATTAATAAAGAAAATAAATTTGTTCAAGACTATTTGAGTATATTAAATGGTAACGGATTTGAGATGATCATAAATGGTAGTACCAGGGGACAGAGTTGTTTGGATCACATATTTTTTAAAAGAGTTAACAATAAATTTCGACGTAATATTGGTAATATACTTAAGACTACAATTACAGATCATTTCTCTGTTTCAATTCATTTGGGATACAATAATGCAATAAAGTCTAATAAAAAAGAGAATGAGAAAATTATAACCAAAAAAATAGACTACAAGATCTTAAATGAACAACTTTTAAATGAAAACTGGTCTTGGTTATACAATAGTCGATTTGTTGATGATTTGAACATCGACGAACTTACTGATAGTCTTGTGTCAAAATTATTTCATTACATAGAATCCTCATCTACAGAAAAACACATCTCTCGTAAAAAGAAACCTCTGAAACCATGGATAATACCTGGTCTTATTAATTCAATTTTAAAAAGAGACATAATTTATAAAAAATTAAAAAAGATCCATCAAATCTCACATTAAAGGAAGAGTTTAAAAGGTACAGAAACACATTAAACATGGCATTGGAAACAGCTAAAACAAGCTACTACAAAAATAAAATATCTGAATGTGGTAGTGATAAAAAAAACTCTGGAAACTCATAAACCAGGCGATAGATATTGATAAAGATAATAACAAGGAAATTAAAATTGACGCTGCTAGTCTAAATAATTATTTTGCAACAGTAGGTAGAACGAATGCTCAACTCATAACATGCAATTCCAGTTTAAAATATTATGAGATTGATGAAAATCACAGACCACCTGTGCACTCTTTTTTCCTGAAACCAATTACCTCTTGCGAAGTTGAAATTATGATAAAGCAACTAAAAAGCAACTCTAGTCCTGGAGAAGATAACATCAGTAGTTTAACACTGAAAAACATAGCTCATCTTATTTCTAAACCAATATCATTTATTTTTAATATGTGCTTCGTCACAGGAATATTTCCAAGGAAATTTAAAATAGCCATAATTAAACCACTATTTAAACAAGGTGATCCCTGTGTACCTAGTAATTACAGACCAATAAGTCTATTAAGTAATCTCTCAAAAATCCTGGAAAAATTGATAAAAGTTCGTTTATTGGATTATTTAAATGTACATAATATTATCAATAAATTCCAATTCGGATTTCAGGCAAAGAAAAGTACAGAAGACGCATTAATACAATTTACAAATTACATAACAGAAAAACTTAATGATGGTAAGAAAGTCATGGCAGTCTTCTTAGATTTGGCAAAAGCCTTCGACACTGTGCCACATGATAGTCTTCTGGATAAACTAGCTAAATATGGAATAAGAGGTCTGCCTCTAAAGTTATTCATGAGCTATCTCTGTGACCGATCACAGATGTTAACTCTTGGGAAACAGTCAAGTAAAAAAGAATTAAGTAATTATGGCCTACCTCAAGGTACAGTTTTGTCGCCCATACTTTTTTTGTTGTATGTGAACGAAATGTTGAATATCAAATTGAAAAACGGTAAAGTATATTCATTTGCTGATGACACTGCAGTCATTTTTTCAGATGACAGTTGGCAGAAAGCATTTTTGAATTCAGAACATGATATGTTTTTAATAAAGAATTGGCTTGACCAACATACACTTAGTCTGAATCTTAGTAAGTCTAATATATAACTTTTTCAGCAAATGCAGTTGGCAAACCTCCCACATTTTTAAAATTAAAACTTCATACTAAATGTGATCAGATAGTCACTGGAGTTCATAGTCTTACAATGCTTCCTGATTGCGGCTGTCCTACCTTTGAAAATGTAGTATCCATAAAATATTTGGGTGTTATTGTTGATGAAAGCTTCAGATGGAATCATCACATAAATTTTATCAATAAAAAATTAAAATTCATTAACTATAAGTTTTATAAAATCAATAGAATATTGGATAGAGAGCAAATAAAAACAGTCTATTATGCTTTAGTTGAGTCCATTTTAAGATATGGGATTGCAATATGGGAGGAACTTATGACACACACCTGAATAATCTATTTATAACACAAAAGGCTGTAATTAAAACCATAATTCGCAAACCCAGAGACTATCCCACCCAGCAAGTCTTCAGGGATTTCCATGTTATGACCTTAAGACAAATATATCTGAAAATATTAATAAAATACATAAATAATTATAAAGATAACTTTGAAGAGGCTGATAGGCCGACTTACTCACTCAGACCAAATAGTACAAGAAAATTCAAAATTTTTCATAGTAGTCTAAGTTTGTTGTGTAGACAGCTTATGCACATTAGTACAAAATTCATCAATTTAGTACCGCCTTTATTTCTGACACATCATAAAGGGAATGGTCTAAACGAATGGATTTGTATGAATTTTTTTCATGAATTGAGTTTCATTTGAATTGACATTTTCATTGAATAGCCTAGAAAGTTCATAATCATCTTGATCTCTTCTTTCTCTTGTATTTTTCTCTCATTCATGTTCTCCTTTCTTATTTTCATTTATTTTTTTTTTTCTGCTCCGGTTTGTTTCATTTGTATAAATTAGATCAACTAAATCAATAACTATATTATTAGGGTTAGAATAAAGACTCCCACCAGCGAGCAAGTTTTACTTTTGCTGGTGGTGCCATGGCGAATATGTTTTGTTAAGGAAAAAATGTATTCTTATTCATAATAATCACTTGTTAAGAAATTTTAACGAAATTGTATTTTGTATTTTTATGGCAATAAATTTGATTTGATTTGATTTGATATTTGAACCTTTGGCTAGGAATTCGAAATACGCTTATTTCGGACGTATTTTTGGTATAATTTGAGAACCATTTCTTAGCACAGGTCCAAGGCATCAACTGACCATTTTCACCAAATTTAGAAAACTGTTTTGGCCGTGTGGTTTTTAAGAAACGGCGATGAATAAGTCAGTGGTAGGCTATTTGGCAATTATATATTCCATATTTCATATTGATATTATTCTTTCGGTTCAAAAATCTTATATTATATACATATTAGATATATTGAAATAGTTATTTTGGAGTTTGGTAGAGATACATCACATTTACATAGAACTCAATTTATTTATTTAAGTTATCTTCACAATTCTATCTATCTTCTATCCAATTCTGATAGGTTACCAACATATCCTCATCTTAGGCCTATATGATAAACTTATAATCATAATCATATACCTATGTGATTGAAAAACAGCAGACATTCATTTCACTAGAACAAATAATGGAATGCCTCCGTGTTCAGATGTAGGCAACACGCCACACAACACACTTGTATTGTGTCTTTGAGACTCTACTTGAGTGAGAACTTGGTTCTGTGAGACTGCCATTTATAGAACTACTAGTTTAGACGAAACATTGTCCCCGTTCGGACGTGATTTAATTTATTTAGTGCATTTATTGGCAAGCTCATGACATGAAGGTAGGCCTATGTTATAGTGCACTTAGCCATTTAAATTGTCTACCTTGCTACCCGATGCCAGACACTCCAAAATGATCTCGCTTGTAATTATTGTTACAGTCCACAAACCAGGGTGCTGTTTGAGTCAGCCTCTGTTGATTAAACAGTCTCTATGAAACTACCTGCCATTTATAGAACTACTGTACTTGTTTCTACGAAACTTTGTTCGTATGAGACTACTATCGTTTAAAAACACTACTTGTCTCAGTCAGATCTTGTCTCTGTGAAACATCCCCGCTGCTCTCTATAGAAAACTGACCACTTTCAGTAGGAACAGAAGTTGTCAAGATTCCAGGAATGAGCTCACTGTTGTTGAGTACGTATATTTGCTCAAAGAGACCAACCAAACCACATAGAGGCTTCGATACATGGACCGTTTACTTGAACACCAAAGTTGGACTTTCCAAACTGGAAATTCTCATTGAACTTGTGCATGTCGCAACTTGAATAGTTTGATGGACTACATGAGAAACGTCTTAGGAACTCAGGATATCTTCTAAGAATATTGTAAGAGCAGTAGGTATAATAGTCCAATCAACGAATGCTCAAAACATAAATGATAACGTGAAGATATCCTTTACTTTGTATTCATTAATTTTTGTCTCAGCGACTATCAATTATTAACTTATTATGCTTCATATTTTGTTTTCATTCTGATTTGTTGTTCATGCAGACACGCAGTTGTCACAAAATGTGTACATGTTAGTGTTCTTGGGAGTATTGAAGAAAGAAATTGATTAATTGATTGATTGAAAAGAAAGTAACTTATAGAGGTAAATGATTGGAAGATAATTTTCGGGCCACAGCTATGTCAAGGATATTGTTGAGGGGTGAAAATATCAGAAGTTCTTACGTCTACTCCCTGTGCTAAGGGGTAGGTAGTTTGATAAGCATCCCAGAAAGAAAGAAGTAATAAAAACGTGATAGATTAATCAGGCCGAAAGTGGATAATATGAATTCCCCATCAGATTAATGTAAAATAACACGGACTCAATGGGTAGCTTGATGATAATTATGATACTGGAAATTATCATTCCTTCACAAAAAATGTTTTTGAAAAAATCATAATATGAGCAGTGGTAATGATTAGAACCTAAGAAATATAATTTCAATTTTGCAAGAAATAGGGGCCTCTAGTCCCATTTATTGTTATAGTAGCGATTCATCTGCTCTGACCTTCATAGATTATTATCTTGGTTTATAGCCATCAGCTAGATGGGTTTTACTAACTGGAAAAAATCACAATCACTTCTGTATGGTGAATTCATGCTTTTACAACCTGAATATGGATTTTCCAAAGTGAAAAGTACATTACAGACCACAATTGGAGCCTGGATTTGCATAGCGAGGGAACGAATCAACAGGAAAATCTAATTACACCAGGAAAACTCCCAATCGGCTGAACTCGTTTTTAATGCTTTATGTCAACACAAGTCTACAGACCTTTCAATATTTCCCATTTTTCCAATTTGTAAAGTCAAGTTGATTCCTCCAATAATTGAATAGACCTTTGGGTAGCTTGACGAAACGTTACAATCTGATTAGCTCTGTTGAATATTTCACGATGGAAAAGTAAATTCTGCCTGTCCTCATAGAATCCTATATATTTGGTTCAGTATCAAAGCTTATCCCAAGTATTATACATCCATTTATAATTCACGGAATGTGATCGAAGAGATTACAACAGAAATGAAGATGTTCGTTCAGATCTCAAAGATCACTGTCTGGGAGAGAAGGTCTACGAGCAACGTCGTTTCTGGAAGGAGCACGTTGACATAATGTCCACAGCAAGAATTCCATTGCAAACTCTGTTGTGTGAACCAAAGGGAGAAAGAAATGTCGAAAGACAATTGTAGCAATTGGCAATAATGATAATTGCAATTGATGATGGCAATACTAATTATTTTCTCATAACAATAATGAACACTTCATATGGACATCAATAAATGTGAGTCGGAACAGGCAAATATGCCTGATTCTTGAAGGCAAGAAGAAGAACAACAGCAATTTCTAATATATTTTTTAGCCAGCTTGGTCACTCCGCATCTTTCATTCATTAATATAATGTTTTAATTATATAATTTCATAATTACAAAATCTTAGAAATTCATAATAAAAGCAATACAAATTTTACAATATGGGAAAATACTATTACAAGATAAAATGAAATGCCAATTGAGTATTAGCTTCTCGAGGTACTAGACCTGTTTTACATGGTGATATAAAAATTGATTATATTACTACAGCTAAAAAGTAGTTACTGAGGTCGACAGTCGTATATGAAGTGACACATATTACATAACAGTATCGATTATTTATCAGTTTTAGCTTCGAAGTATATTGTACTCCATTGAATTCATTGACAGTTACTGGATAAAATACGATAAGATTTATAAATTATGCCCTTTACACATATTGTCTAAATTACATTATCCATGTATCAATTTAATTTGTACTACTAACACATTGAATTAACAATGGCTAGTAGACTATTCTCATCAGATTATTAGTTTCCAGCCGAATTATCACGTTGTTTACAAATGAATAACGTATAACTTCTGGTTCTTCTTCAGCTGTATCCCCTTCACAAACGCCCATTCGTCATTTATTCATTCATACGATGAGTACATCATCAAAATGATATGGAGAGAGAGAATAAGATAACCTTGTGCTATTTCTCTCCCAAATTTGGATAGGGTTACACATAGTCCGAAGAACCTGATTCTGATTCAGCAGAATGACAAAATACATCAATGATAATCATAATAATTTCTCTGGTCAAGAGTACAACACGACCAGGAGAGTTAATATCAGAATCATTATAATTGATTTCACAAACCAAATGAGCTTCAATGATATAATTGATTTTACAAACCAATTGTTTACAAAGTGATTATACAAAAAAATGATTGCTACGTTGAGAGAATATAATGTTTAAAATAGTTTTTTCAACAAGGGAACTTCATACAGAAGTTGCTTTTCTCTTGTACTGGAATTACTTACAAAATTACATCGATTTTCAATGTCTTCATCATACAAATCATGTAATTGAAGATGAAACAAGCAGCTGTACCTCGAAAATCGTGGAGGTTCTCAACAATCTTGAAATTGCAGTACGTTTCCATTTCCCCCAGAAAAGTGTTTGATGAGTAAAATCAGCACTTTACTTTGCAAAATGAGAGTATGCGCTGGCAATAGACTCTCATCCCCGCCACAATCCTGCAGCAATTTCCAGCATACCACAGACCACAGCGCCAAGGCGTTCCAGCAATTTGACAAGCAGTCTCAAAGACGAGCAGGCTGCCACTGTATTTTGTTGAAGTGGTCTACATTATGGCTAGAAGAATGCTTAGAAAGGAGCGGAATCTGCGTCTGATGTTGTCGGTAACAGTATTTTGAGGTCTGTTCAGAAAGACGAATGGCTTCTGCAGGAAAGCCATTCCAGACTTTCTCGTGTCAACGCCTTCCTTCCATCTCACTCTTACACGTTTCGCTTTACGTGTCAACGCCTGTCTGCCATCTCACTCTAGCACGTTTCTTCCTTCACATCCTGGGTCTCTCAATTTCCCTCTCCTCTCAAAGTGTATATTTCGTTGTCTTGTCACTATTCCTGACCCAATTTCTTTCAAGGAAAAAGGGCTGGGTTTTTCGAAGGAAAATGGAGATTCAAAACATTTTAGAAGTTTTGATATCCATTTGCATCCTTGGTCATAATTTAAATAAAAATATTAATCTGAGTACCCTTATGAATTATTTTGTCACTACATGTTTCGGCTACTAATGCCATTTTGACTTGAAAACACGTGGTTTCATTTTATGATCAATCCTCCGATCAAATGGCTGTCAAATAATCGAAAAGTGTTATTGACTGTTTATTACAAATGACAAAGTATTGTCAGATCGATTGTTGAAAGAAAGGGATAGAAGCGAGGCTTCGAAACTTATTCCATTCTGATTTAAAAAAAGTTCCAAAATTAGGCAAACAATTTCATACTCATACAATTTGTTCTTCGGTAAACTTGAGCAATAGTTGATAATCATAGTAGAACTGTATTCCCAATACTACCAATATCGTGTTGGTAATAATAGAAACTACATGACATTTATGTGAAAGATATTACTACTAAATATGATACTGAATAAAGTTGAGTTGAAATACTTGAGAGGTGTTTTTGAATTTAAAATCACTCATCAGTTCCACCTCTTCCCTTCAGCGTTACACCCTATCTTGTGGGGTGAATAAATTCAAGTTATATATCAACAGTATGTTGTGTATTGTAAAATTAGATGATTTCAAGCTTTTTTAGCTTCCATATATTTCTATATATGAGATTTTCATACAGTATATAAATTTTCATATATTTCTAATTAATCGACACTCATTTTTTCTTTTCTTTTCTTCTTTTATTTTCTGTCTCTTTGATAGACAATTTGAAGGTTGATAATTCTAGTAAACTCTAGTAAAAGCCCGTAATTCGTGGATCCCACTTGCCTCAAATCAGCACTGGGATGATTGTGATCTGATAATTTATATTGAATTCTTGTTTATTGGTTCTGCAAGGCAATTATATGGAAATCCCATCCGAGCTTGTAAAGTTATAAATCCGCATTTGGTTCGCAGCCAACGACCATTTTTTGCAGCCGCCTCGTTCGAAAAGTAGGCGAATAATAAAAAAGCAGGCAACCAACGGCAAACTAAGCCCTGCTATTAAAAGGAAGGATGAATGCGAATCTAATTGAATTAAATACTTGATTCTATTTCAGTGCTGTTAATTAATCTCACGAAGTATGAAAAGAATTGAATTTCGTTTAAGCTGCACATTATAGGCTTGTAGCCCGCTTGATGACGTGTCCAATTACGGAGCATTTCGGAATTTTATTCGCAGTCATTCAATTTTCAAACAAGGAGATTGATTATCGGCCGGAATTCTCAATTTGCTTTGTGAAGGAGAGGCAAGAAGATATTGGAAGTCTTAAACAGGAATGAAAGGCATTTTAAAGTCTTGAACGCAATGCAGTACTAAAATTCAGCTTGATGAAAACCAATACCTTTTTACGCTTGTGATTTCATGGAATCTGCTCAAATGAAAAACCAGGTCTTAACTTCGAAATTCGAATATACAAGG
The DNA here is from genome assembly GCF_014356525.2 of Nilaparvata lugens. Lineage (NCBI taxonomy): Eukaryota > Metazoa > Arthropoda > Insecta > Hemiptera > Delphacidae > Nilaparvata > Nilaparvata lugens. The sequence continues at coordinate 18,867,574 of NC_052511.1, read as the reverse complement.
TGATAATACCTTTGAATTCTTCTGAATCATTAATTAATCATTCGTTTGTGATTTATTAATGGAATATGAATTAGAATGCAGAAGATTTCCATTTCATATTTAAGTAGAATACCTGCAGAATAAAACGTATTTTTTCAATTTCATTAGTTCAAGGTTTCCAGAGAGTGTAAAATGTAGGAATGTGGAATTGCATTCCATACTCTCTGATGGTCTCCATGATATTCTACATTCGCTGATGAAAATAAAACAATGTAGTTGATGATTCTTTGAGTATATTGAACATTCTCTTCATTTATACATACAGTTATATATATTTTTTATTATTATTATTGTTTTCTCTCAAATGGGACCTGAGACCTGAGTATCTAATGATTGCTTGTTTGGACACGGAAAGTAAGTATTGAACATTTTCTTGATTTATACCTTCAACAGATGGTTTGTTCTTGTTAAATCAAAACACTATTATCATTCACCAGAAAAAACCTATTTGCACTAGAATCACTACCTATGGAGTAGTAACAGTGAGTATTAACAGAACAGTGTGAATAACAAAATAATGATAGTATAGTAACAAATAATTCAGACAGTGTAGAAAAATTGTATACTTTAGACTATTGTGATGGTTCGCACTCATATAACTTGTGTGTTTCCATCATTATTCATGTCCATTCAAGTATGGAACCCAAGATCTCTCAAGCATCATTCAATGAATAGAATAGTTACTATAGTCCACGTTATAATGACAGTGGATGAAGATAGCAGAGCAACGTTGTCGATCCTCTCTGTCTTGTCAATACATTTTTATAGACGGTAGCTGATACAGGTTTATTGATGTAATAGGTATTAACGATTCATTCTTGTTTAAAATGATCAATTATATTTTATTAGCAAGAAATTATATTTTTTAATAGTTTCATGATGAATTTTAATAGTTAAGATGAAATATTTTGTTAATTAATTATTAATTCTACATTGTTATAGACGATCCGGCAACAGAGTAAAGCGAATAAGAGATAGCGCTATCTGTTTTGTTGAATGATAGATAAGGATAGCAATACCATTGCTAATCAAGCACTGCCATCATAACGTGGACCTCACTACAGCCTTCTATACATGAGATCTATCTACTTTGTGATAGGATACTTTGTGAGCTCTACTTTGTGATAGGATACTTTGTGAGCTGTACTTTGTGAGCTCTACTTTGTGATAGGATACTTTGTGAGCTCTACTTTGTGATGGGATACTTTGTGAGCTGTACTTTGTGAGCTCTACTTTGTGATAGGATACTTTGTGTGCTCTACTTTGTGATAGGATACTTTGTGAGCTCTACTTTGTGATAGGATACTTTGTGAGCTCTACTTTGTGATAGGATACTTTGTGAGCTCTACTTTGTGATAGGATACTTTGTGAGCTGTACTTTGTGAGCTCTACTTTGTGATAGGATACTTTGTGTGCTCTACTTTGTGATAGGATACTTTGTGAGCTCTACTTTGTGATAGGATACTTTGTGAGCTCTACTTTGTGATAGGAACGCATGAGATAAGTCTCCTAGTTTTTGAACAGCTTGTTGAACAAGCTATCAAGAAGAGGTTTGTGGATGACACCGTTCAGAACACACAAGAGTTGGATGTTTTTGAGTCCACCAACAGGTGACTTCAGGAAGTTTACCGTAAGGAACAGGCTACAAAAGAGCTTCATCTTTCGGAGATTCAGGACACAAGTTTCAGCCCTCTGATGACTTTTTAAAATCTAGTGACCTTTGTACTAAGATTGAAAAAACTGCGCCGTTCATCAGAGAAACTTCTGCGCCATGTAACAGCTTGTCGTGCAAAGATGATTCGTTTTCTTTTTTTAATTAGCCAGAGACGATTTTCCCATGAGAGAGTTTTCATGCTCGTCGGAAGACGGAGAAAGAGAGCGGCTGGCTGGGAAGGAGAATGAGATCGACTGGAAGTTTGCGAGCCCTATAAACTTTCTACAACGAGATGGGCTGGAAAATTTGAAAGCCGAGTAAATGGGGTGTGCAGAGTATTTATAACTCTATACATCGTAGCGCAGTCTTCTCATGTATCAACGGAAAATCAATGTCACGGCGTGGATGAAACGTTATTTATTTTCACAATATTCATGCCGTACAGTCCGCACCCAAAAGCTGAGATTTTTCGTTGTTTATTAAATTCCACAATGTCTGCCAACAGACGCTGCCAGCATATTCAACATGCGTTATTACTGGCACAAAGCAAAATATCGTCCGCTGAACTGAAATGTCGATTCGACTACAAATTCCGATGATTTTAAATTTAGATATTCTCTGAAATTGAGAAAAAAACTTCATAATACACGTAGCAGTTCTTCCAAGATTGAAATAATTTTTCTGTTGAAAAACAACTGAATAATACTAGTGGCAATTCCTCCAAAATTGGGATGATTTCTAGGAGAAAAACAACATATAATACACGTGGCAATAATTCTTATATTAAACTGAAACAGACAGAAGCAACAGATATTAAACAAAGGACCGTCAACATAACTGGAAATTAAGTTGAATATGTATTGTAGTGATTTTTAATATCGATTCCTCATTTAGGAAGGAAATCTTCATTCTTGCACTCTTCACTATGCACTCTTCTGCATACAAACAACTACTTAATTGAGATATCAATGACCATTTCATAATATGAATTATGTCAAACTGTTAGAAGTTAAATGCGAGATTTCTTTCCTCATCAACAGACGAATATTTTATTGAATAACAATTGATAATGATAGATGGGTGAGTTCTCTGAAGTTTCATTCCCAGAAACAGTTACATTCAGAATAAAATAACTGAATGTCATTTCTAGAAATTCCAGAGTTGTTATTACTTCTACTCAATGTACCAATGGTTCAATATTTTGATCCATGCTAATAAACTTTAGAATTCATTCTGAACAAAAATGTATTTAGAATCCTCCAATTGTTTGGTTGAAACAGGTCCAATAATGCATTCCAGGTCCAAATTCTTTCAAGTTGAATTGTTTTTGATAAACATACGAATGGTTTATAATTTGGAAGAGGGAGATGAGTCATTCAACTCGGCAGCACTTAAGTCTTTGAGTAGACAAATTTATTTATAATAGGTTAGCACAGACAATACAATGATCGGAAACGAAAAAACCGGCTATTGTCCAAAACTTCTTCAATTTCCTAACTAAGTTACGAGTTGTTTATTATATTCGAATTACTGACTATCAGTGCAACATTTGAAAAAACCCAAACATAGCAGGTCTGTGAATATAAAAAACCAAATCCTCTGAGGATAAGAGTTGAGATAATACATATATGGAAAGTGGAAGTAGTTTTGAAGCCTGAATTGTGATGAATATTGTATGGATTATTTGCCCTGCATGAAAGACCAAGGGATAAGATCCATATAGCTCTTTGAATTCCACAACAGACAATGAATCTGAGAACAAGAATAAAGAGTCCATTAGTGTCCAGAAGCGTACAAAAAAGTTACACGGCTAACAATGTCATAAAGTTGTGAACTTTTTCTGTTGCTCGAGTCAAAAAGTCTAATCCTAATTCAGGTTCTTACGCCGAGAAATTTCATTATTAAGTGAGGCAGATTAAGTTTATTCTGAACTTCGCGACGATGCTTTCATTTTAAGTCTCTTGTCTCCTGCAGTTAAAGTCGTACAGAATTTCTAATTCTGTCGCTCTTTGTAGTCGGAGACAATACGTCTGCCGACAAATGGAACAGGAACATCCCCGAATGGAACTGAAATTCAGAGCATCGTAGACAGAGAGAGACATGAACAAGAGACAGAATAAGACATGGAGCATTCCGTCACGCTTTTATGTCATCCGGATAATTATTATTATCATGACTAGTGGAAGAAGACGCTGAAAATTTCACGGGATTAGAAGATGTTTCAACTCATGGCCAGACTATCTCTGTGTTCATCTTATTGTACTAATAATCCCGGGGCTCAACACTCATACAAGAATGTCAAAAACATTGTGAGAAATTAAATCGGGAAGCATGAGGAATATGGAGAGTAGAGCAACCAGCTAAGAGAAGGGCTGTTGAGAATCATCACAGTAGAAGAGTGTAGACAGGAGTAAGGAAATTTAAAGATTAATAATAATGTGATATCATGAGTTGTAGCTAATTCACGAGAATGTTTGTCGTTGTCAGGGAACTCTCACCTCCTTAGATATCCTTGGATGATGATTCTACTCAACGAATGTTTGGATAGAAAAGATAACACTGCAATTATCACAATTTATTTCCATAGAGCTCATGAAAGTCATTCAAAAAAACAATTTTTCAATTATTGAGGTTTGGTAAATTTTAGTAGACCGCAGCTACCATTCTAATTACAATCATATTTATATTGGATACTAGCCGTCAGGCACGATTCGCTCACCATATCCGTCTAGCTCGCCCCCTGGACCCCCGACTGGATTATCCGAGAATGAGATCAGCAGGCTCGCTTCGCTCGCCTGCATATTTCATTTGAGCTTTTTTATCATATGTTAGAACGATCCAGTCTTAACGGATATGGCGAATATATAAAAACGGATATGACAGACTAAACGTCTGCTAAACGGATATGGCGAGCGAAGCGAGCCTGACGGCTAGTAATATAATATTACCAGGAATAGCTCTGATTGATAGATCAGTGCCCAATCAATTTGTCCGCGATAAATTCATTTCAATCTTCAACTTGGTGCCAACCTAACAAAGTCAACTCAACTTAATGCCAACGTGACAGAATTATTAATTTAGTTACCAGTTAACAACTGTTTCGAAGAGGTACTCTATCTAGATTATAGTTCTATATTTACATAAAGTATGGTCTTTTTTCAATAATAATTAAGAGAATAAGAAGAATATACATGCTGAAAGACGAACTCTAAACCCTTAAAAACCACCCTTAGAGTTAAAATATCGCCAAAAGATTTCGTAGTGCGCCTCTAAAGGGCCAACTGAACATACCTACCAAATTTGAACGTTTTTGGTCCTGTAGATTTTTAGTTCTGCGAGTGAGTGAGTCAGTCAGTCAGTCAGTGAGTGAGTGCCATTTCGCTTTTATATAATTATATAGAATATAGAATATAGATATAGATCTGCGAGTGAATGAGTGAGTGAGTGAGTGAGTCAGTCCAGTCAGTCAGTGAGTGAGTGCCATTTCGCTAGATAGATAAGAAGATATAACAAGACAAAGTTATAGTCTCCAGTTACTGTGGTTAGTAAGATGTATTGATATTATTTTATCCATAATGAAACACTGAAATGTTGTCGAGAAATATCACAGATTCATAGAGAAATAACATACATCTACTAACACCTATGATATCACCTTCAGTGTTATTGTTCTCATCCTAGAAACTTCAAGTAGAATGTTTCCTATATCGTAAATATACTTCGATTTACTTCGTAAAAGTTCATCCTCATTATACATCTATTGCACTATTCTATGACATGACACAAATCCTGTCACAAAAAGTCAAAGTTAACAAAAATCATAGTAGAAATAAAACAATATAAAAACTTCTAGTACCCTTTTATTAAAAACATTAGAATAGTAAGTTAAACGATTAGTTTCGACTATAGGTCATTTACAAGTTGAAAATGTTAACTTATTTTTTACTTACTTATTTACTAACTAATTCCAACTTATTTTATCGGAATAAGTTTCGACCTATGGTCAAAACCAGTCGTTAAAATATTTTAAAGTTTTTAATAATAGAGTACTAAAAGTTTTTATATTGTTTTTATCTGAATCAAGTAGCATATATAAGCGACGTGATTTTATTATAGTAGAAGTATCATCCACAGTGACCTAGGAATTCAATTACTATAACTACACCAGTTACAATCTGAAATAACAATAAAAATTAATGTAACTATGTTTCAAAAAATTTCGTTTTACGCGGATCCATTTGTATTTCATCTATATTACACAACAAGCAACGACGATTTCGTGAAAGTGATTCAGTTTGATGTTGCAAAATGAATCCAGTTATGTGGCCGAATTTCATTCAGGGCACTAATCGGCAGCAATTGAGAGATGCATTGATAACAGTGCTACAACTTTAGAGGCTGAATGGCATTGGATGAAATCACGACACTTGCGCGACAGTTATCAGCTACAACAGCGGGGATATGCAGTCACTGTTGACTAATTTTTTATGCGTGAACCATAAAGGCGAGGTCGAGGCGGAGAGTCCCGAGTTGCAAAATTTTCCCTCGAGTATCATCATCGTGTTTCTGTACTTCTTTCATTTCTTCCTCCTCCTCCTCCTCATCCTCCTCCTCCTCCCCATCCTCTTCCTCCTCCACCTCCAACCCCTCCTTCTCCCCTTCACGTTCTCCTCCTCTTCCTCATCCACCTCCAACTCCTTCTCCTCAAATTCCTCCTCCTCCTCTTCCTCCTTCACCTCCAACTCATCCTCCTTCTCCTCCTACTTGTCTGCCATTTTTTGCGAGACGGCAAACGAAATTTTACGACTAGAAAGGCGACAACTATACAGCGACGAAGACCAAAAGCATATCTGGATGTTAAAGCCGGTCGACCCTCATTTGCAAATATATAACACTCCCGGGTATGATTAGATGTCGCGCTGAGCAAAATTCTTCTAGCAGTATACGTGAAAAGTTACAGGAAGAGCTCTTAAGCTCGAATTTTTCTGTGCGTGTTGATAGATCGGGCCTGAGTTGCTTCTAAGTAGGCTCTTATTCGTATTATTTCTAAGTTTTTGTGGATATTTCCAACACATATTTAGATGTTACTATCTGTTTTCTCTATAATCGAAGATACTTCTTCCGTAGAAAACAATCAGAGATTCCATGTATGGGATACCTCTCACCTATCATACTATTATACATTTTCTCCCCTCATATCTGATGTAGAACTGCAGCTGACGCTACAGCATTTTCCAGTTTGCTTTTTTAAAAGTTTGAATGGTATCCATGTAGTAGTATTGTAGTATTCATGTATTAATGATTCATTAAGATATATATGATGTATCGATAAAACAAAATAAATCTTATAGCATCCTTTATTTTTAAAAAACTTTAAAATAGTTGAACAACTAGTTTCGGTGATATATTACACCATCTTCAGGTTATAAAATGAAACCTATTCTTATTTTACAACTATTAAAAGATGTTATTTTATAACCTGAAGATGGTGTAATATATCACCGAAACTAGTTGTTCAACTATTTTAAAGTTTTTTTTTAAATAAAGGATGCTATAAGATTTATTTTGTTTTATTAATTTAAAAGTAGCCCATGTCAATAAGTGTTTTATATGATGTATCGAATATCACACAACTCACAGCTTCATTCTTGTTCAACTTCCATTAACTGATACTTCAAACTGAGGACTGAAGATGGAAACTGATGATCAGAATCCAAGATAATGAAATTCTTATCAGCAATGATCATGGTGCTTCCTGAATTCTTCGCTCCAGCTCCTCGAAATCACTCATAAGATGAGATTACTTGAATCTGAACAAGATTATTGGTGTCTCCAGACTCCAGTTTAGTTGTGATCTTTGAATACTTCTAATGCAATATCGGATTCAAACATTCATGCAGGAATCATTTGAAAACTATCTTATTCATCTATTCAATCATTCAAAATTACACAGGATACAGAGAAGTACCACAGAAGTACCACAAAATCGAAACGTTGACAATTGTAATTTATTTGAGTTATTCATTCTAATATCTCATTCAACAGATCAAATATAGCTATGTTGAGGTGCGTACAGATATATGCGCCGCGAACATGAGCAATTCACTTTCAACTGCTGACTATATCTGTATTTTCACAGAAATGGTATAAGATATAGATATAAAAAGCTTGGCATCAGCTGATTAAAAGTGAATTGCTCATGTTCGCGGCGCGTAAATCTGTACGCACCTTTGGGTGACACTTTTTCATCTTATAGGGTTGTTATTGTAGTATGCATTCCCTATCATTTTGTTGACAAACGATTGAGATTTGGTCTAAGGTTTCTAGAAATATATGAAATATATCATCACTAATTTACTAATCTCATCATTTACTAATCTACAAATTTATATTTTTTTGTAAATTCCATTAATCTTTGTTCTTATAATTTGGTTGTAATTACTTACTTACTTACTTACTTACTTACTTACTTACTTACTTACTTACTTACTTACTTACTTACTTACTTACTTACTTACTTACTTACTTACTTACTTACTTACTTACTTACTTACCTACTTACTTACTTAACTACCTACTTACTTACTCACTTACTTACTTACTTACTTACTCCCTGGCGCTACAGCTCATTCAGTGCTTTGACCTCCTTCAAAAAGTCTCTCCATTTGTCTCTATTGACAGCCTTAAGTCTCCATCCATTGGTTGTAATTGCTTAGTTCATATTGAATAAATATATTACTGCAACATAGGACTACGCACAGGTTTTACCTTGTAGGCTACTCCTTAAACATAGATGGACATAAAAAAGATACTGTAGTTCTAGGAGTATTTTTATATAATTATTTAATAGTATTTTTTTGTATTATTTTTAGATATTATAATATTATAATTTAGTATGTTTTTTTGAGAAATAAATTTGAATTTGATTTGAAAAATATTCCTTTATTTTCTCATCATAATGGATTGAGCAAGATTCATTAAGGCCATCGCTAATTAGTGAAACCGACGTAATTGAATGAAACCGACCAGTCACGACTTTTTATCGGGAAGAAAGTTCGCCGAGTTGGCGAGAACCGGAGTGGCCAAGTTCCAAGTGGGTTCTCGGCAGACTCACTTGTTCAAATTTGATCTCATAATGAACCACTAATGGGCGTTTGGGATCAAAGCTCGTTGTGAGCAGCAGGTTGACAATACCAGTGCACTGGCCTGACCATTGTGCTGTTATTTGTACTAGTTGAAAGACAACAGAGACAGGAACTAGCTTCCAAATGTGTACTAGAGAGAGAGGGGTGAACTAAAGCAGCTTCTAACGCGCGCTATCATTGCTGTTTTTGTTATGGCCGGCTGTTTTGTCTATACGCCATTACGGCTGGTTTACAATCAGTTTTATTGGTATTGTTAGAACAGTTGTCCACTGTTGTTTGTCATTTCATAGCGGTTTCCGGAATTCGCGGGGTTGTCTCTTGTAATAATAGTGCTCAGCATCTCTATTTCAAGGCACCTTGCGACTTCGGTCACCTTTGATATTTTCATCTGTGGTTAGGTTGGTATTCTATCTAGACTGTGAAGATGTGTTGCGTGTTGCCTACCCGACCCCTGCATTACTATGAACAGTACACAATGTGCATTAGCAAGTAAGGCTACACAAACTCATGTTTGTTATTCGAAGTCTTATCAGTGTTCGAGTTTTGCATGAATGGAATCCTGAGTTAAACCAGATTCGAAATACTGTATCGATTGATTTGGAAAATGTTTATTTTGGTATTGTCACAACACATTTCATAAGTGGGCTGGCATTGCTCGAATTGATAGATAGCGAGCAACTACTACTAACGATAAGATACGATGCCAGTCAGCTATCATTTTTTTCATGCAGCTTTAATAATAACGATTTTCTCTTCTAATTCTGTGACATTACAGATGTGAATGTCTTTGTGAAATTATATTTTTAATAATAATTATTGTATCCTCTCTCGAAAAGGTGTTTCCAAATTTCCCCTCTGGCTCCATGTTTTATTTTGTTTCGTGGAGATACTTGGATATATCTGTGGATATATCTGTTATATATCTCACTCAATTGAAGGTGCTTACCCTCACCATCATCACTTTGGGAAAGGGTCCTTATCTTTTCGGCTACGTCATCCCTCCCAGTGACTTGTAACGGAGATCGGCCTGTTTCGTTCAGTTCTCTAGACTCTACGCCGGACTCTCTTTTAATGTTGAAGTTGAACTTGATTGTGAAACTGTATTGTGATTTAAAACTGAATAAACGAGAAATATTCGCGTCCGGTGTGAAAATACTGATGCCAAAAACCTTAAGTACCTGCTCAACCGGCTGAGGCATATCAAGGGACAAAAATCTTAAAATCCGGTGAGTCTTTTCCAATTCATACAAAAACAACCCTTAGATGGAGTCAGTTCCCACTGTATGAAATTGATTGTTATGATGACAAAAGGCTTTTGAATTTTAGATATGGAATCTGGACCAATCATTTGAATCATATGAATGCACTGACTTATAATCATTGTGTTTTTGTCTATTTTTGTTGAGAGAATGATAAATTCTAGGAGGAATGTTGAACTATGAGCTCTGTATAAGTATTTGTTATTGTAAATAATCGTTATAATGAGCTTTCTTCAAATCCTCGAAATATCTCACTAAATCATTGATGTTAAGAACCAATCCACATGAAGCATTTTTCATGCGTTTTTGGACTGGCGGCGAACAAGAAGGCAGCGCCGAATAGCTGATTATCAGCTGCTTCCCGAACACCAACCCAATCAGCTGATAATCAGCCAATTCGAGAGTTTCCTGGCCTGTCGACTCGTTCGCCGCCAGTGCAAAAACGCTTCATGTGGCTTGGCCCAAATGGTTAAGTCTGTTTCTACAGTGAAAGCTCAAACAGAATTGAACCAGATGGCGGCTAAGTATGAGTCACATTACAACAAACGAGGCATGATATGGATTTAATCCAGTTTAAAATGGAATTTAGATTGGACTGGCACTGTGCAGTCGGCACTAGGAGGTCAAATCAATGATAAAAATTGAATGTTACATGTTTCACCATAAAAAAAATCAGATTGTATTAATAAAAGGAAGTTCTATGGGAATTTAAATTATTTTGCTTCCCTTCTACATTGAATCCGTGGTCAATGACTTTCATTTATATTACTTTTTATTTCTTACCCTCTCCTGCAATGGAACATACATTTTCTCATATTCACCAGTTGATAATCAAAAACAAATAATACTTTCCCGAATATTGTACTGAGAGCCCATATTATTTCATTAAACGACGAATTGTGGAGGCAGACTGATACAGAGAATAATTTCGCTGCTTCGCGAGAGCTGCAGACACGAAATGAATAATATTATTGCTGAGCAGTAAAATGTGTCCGTTATGAGGAAGAGAGACAGAGAAAGAGAGAATGTGGAAGGAATTGAGTGAGAGAGCTCGCAGAATGGGAGTTGAAAACACCAGCGGGCGAAAAAGATTTTAGCCCTGACAACGTCTAAATTGTTGAATCGTATTCTACTGCATAATTCGCGCACTCTTGGGAGAAGTGTAAAAACATTTTCATGTTTGCCTTTGAAAATGACAAAATATTCCGCATACATAACAATATCAGCCGAGACTGAATTGGATTATTTATAGTAATGCTTTTACTTCAAGGGCCTCCAACGTCATATTTCAAGGCACTCCTTGGAGAGAGAGCGAGTGAGAAACTGGGAGAAAAGCAACAAGTTTACCTTTAGAAACAGTCGGTTGGTAAGAGAGAAAGAGAATATTGACACATTATTAGACTCTGTGAACGTGCATTTTGAGAATGTCAATAAATGCTTTCATTTTTCCCCTTGATGTGCGGAGTCCCATTCATTAGTATTATTTTGGTCGGAGTGAGTCGAAATTGACTCAGGCAAAACGCTAGTTAGGGTCTGAATTCTGAAATTCATACACTGTAACTATGTAGCATTCTCTCAACACGTAAACTCGGGAATATTTGGAGCTTTGATACTCAGTAATATCATTAAGAAATCATAGAATTCATATCTTTGGTTTGAAACAAAGAATGCCTGAACATTCCCTGGAAAATTCAATTATAGTGCTTTTATTAAGAGGCTTTAGTACTCTGAAAAGAAATTTAAGAGAGTTAGGACAATTATTATTTTCATTCTTATGGCTTTTATCGGCAGAGAGATCCTTTAGGATGTTCTACCTTGCCCTATTACCCAATGTCATTTCCTATCAACACTCAAGTTTATAAGTTAAGTATTGTGTTCTTCATATTTCCTCACTAAAAATTTGCACTTGAGTTGAGACAATCAGAGTCAAGATAACGAAATCTCAAATTAGCAGATTCATGTGAAAATCAGAAGAAATTTTCTTGAAATCAATTAAATTAATGGAGTTTGTATATTGAATGAAATGTCAGTGTCGTAGTTCCCCAGATAAGTGGAAATTGTGTATTGGATAGAAGATTAATGTAATTAATTCAATATGGAATCAGCTCGCGGGTGAAGTATGGATACTATAACTTACCCAGGTATCATGCAAGCTTGCTGCATTGTGAGATAATAAAACTATTATGAAAGCATTGCAATAAATTTTATTCCTATACTCTTACGCTTTTCATGAGCATTATTACTGTGATTAATTTTCATTCGGTCTGAATGAGTTTGTGGGGAATGAATGCTTTTAGAAATCATTATTCAGAAATTCATGCTTCATAGAGGTTATACACAGATATCCTTTAAACTGTAATCACGGATAACTCCCAGATATTTTATTGGAACGGTAGAACATCCCAAATATTAAAGCTGGAAGTTTACAGGTTCTCAATCGCATGATATGCATTACGTCAATTACAATCTGTGCCGACCATCATCAAATATTTACGTTTTCCGAAGCCAGTAACAATTGCTCCGACAGGAAAGCCTGGCTGCAACTTTCGATGGTAATGCGATCCGTAATTTGCAGCAGAGTAGCTAAATGGTGTGTATGGATGCGCCAACCATTAATCAAACATTAATATCGCATCTCTCATACACTTATCACTAATTAGAATGATGAGTAATTAGTGGAATACGCGATAAATTGGGGATAATTGATTGCATACATTGGTAATGCCTGTTAAATTCAGGCGATGTTTGTAAGGTGTGGCATAAATGTGCATATGATGTCAGTGGCATCATTTTACATCGTAAATGATGTCCCGATTCTGGTCGGTGGCTTTAGGTAGGCCTATGGTATTCGCACCACTGATTTTACGGCCAGGTTGTGTGTTTCTGCTGTTTATGAATAGGTGTTAGTGAGAGTCTGTGTGTGTGTGTGTGTTTGTACTCTACCACCTCTGCTAGAGACAAGCCCTTGCGGACCGCTATTAATTTTATTGAGGTTGCCGCCCCCAGTGTCTAACCCTCCCGCCACCATGCCACCCCCGCAGCAGATGGGACCAGAGTCAATTCGCCGGGATCGTTCGAAAATTACCTTCACACTACCGGAGCTTCCTCTGACTAGACAGGGACGATGAGTTGACACCTTGCTCGATTTCTATTTGCAGGCAGTCGACTCACTATTCCAGTATCTGTTTGCCCGTTTATTGTTCGAAAACGAAAGTGGATAGGTCGTTTGTTGATTGGCCTTCAAATTAGAACATCTTTTTCTATAAGGCTACTTGATAATTTCATCTATTATTATTCAAACTCTCCATTTTCTGAAGCCGAAACCGGTCGTGTCTTTAAAAAAATGAAGGGTACTAGCATAGAATAAATAAACAATTCCAAATCTTGTATCTGTGGTACTAGTATCTATAGTGTGGTCCACATTATAATGGCAGTGGATAAAGATAAAAGAATAGCGATGCCGATTCTCTGCATTAATTAATTATATTTCTACACTGTCAAAAACATACTTGGCATCGTTGTGGACCTGGAAAAGGATAGTACCACCGGCTTTGTCGAATGATAGACAAGGATAGCAAAACCAAAGTTGATCAAATACTATCATTATAACGTGGACCCTATCATATGAAGAATCCCTGTCGATTTTCTTATTGTCACTTGTTGATTGATTATGTTATAAGGAGAATACTGATAACTTTGCAATCACTATAAATGGAAAATTCTATCAATTACGAGAGTATCGAGCTCTAACTGATGTCATATTATCAAGATTAGAATTAATATTACAATAATTCTTGATTTATGACATTTTTATGAAGAGTGTAATATTGAAATAATGAATTGATGTCTCCTAAAAGTCTTGCGTTCATACATTTACATTACTATTACAGATACTTGCGTTACAGATATGATCTGTTTACCAAATGTCACTGTATCTTCAATTACCAATTAAAATAGCTTACTGATTCAATAAAGATTGCTTTCAAAGTATCCAACTTACCGTGGAAAGGATAAAATATGAATATGACGGAAAAATCGGACTGCAATTTGAATTCTCCTTCAACAAAACTCTCTTCAAGTAAAAATTTCAATTAGTAATGATACAGAACATGAATAATGATGTCTCCCAAATCGTCTTGCGTTCATACAGATACTCGCGTTACAGATATCTGTTTTTCAAATTTCACTGTATCTTCAATTACCAATTCAAATAGCTTACTGATTCAATAAATATTGCTTTCAAAGTATTCAACTTACTTTGGAAAGGATAAAATATGAGTATGGCGGGAGAAGCGAACTGCAATTTGAATTCTCCTTCAACAAAACTCTCTTCAATTACAATTTTCAATCGGCAATAATAGAGAACAACGAGCAACCTTCAAGGAAAGCACACTGCTTTGCTTCATAATGACGTTCATAATACTTTTGTTCATTAAGATATTATAATTACAATGCAATCCGCTGTGCAGTATGCTGCTAGTTGAATGTCGGTCTGACGGGAAATAGAGCAAGCGGGTGTCGGCGTTATGTCGAGACATAAATCACAACGCGACGACGACAACAATACGACTGACATGTCAACATCCAAGCAATATTTCCGCCGCCGAGAAATAGAAGAGACCGCTCCTGCATCCAGCCAAACAATGAAATCTTGTCCTCTCAAAGACCAGCCCGGCTCTTATCTCCTTCACTGGTTGCTCACTAGAATCCATATATAGCACACAATCATACACGACACATATAATATATACAATCTATTTGATGGCTGTATCGTAGACTACTTGGAAATTCTCTTCAAGATAAAACTTCTAGTCGCAATTTATGCTGATGTATTATGCATTGATACTTTTTATGAGCAGCGAATGGAGTGAGACCTTACATAACGTAAACATGAAAGATGCTGGGTTCATTTCATGAGCTGCAAGAAATAGAGCGCTGTTTGACGATCGCTAAAGATAAGTTCATTTTCTCATGCACCGATAACTGGTATGAATTTATCTATTCTTTTATTATTATTCTTTCCTGAGAGTACTTCCAGTTCTTATTACTATCTCTATGGAATAGATAAGACTGTCTCAGTGAAGTGAAGTGAAGTAGAGTAACAGTCAATATTGTCCCCTATAATACTGTCTCTATGAGATGAACAAATAAATATTGAGAGAATCTGAGGTGTATGACAAACTTGTTTCCCAGGAAGATTATTATCAGGACTTCTAAATCATCTCCAATGGCTTATTCAGGAATTTATACCAGCAGAATGTGTCCAGAGAATAAGGACAGGGTTTCAAAAGTCTTACTTTACAGTTTTAGTTTTCAAGACAAACTTAAGAATTCAAGCTGAATGAGATAAGAAGCTGAAAGTTTTATTTTAAGCACATTTTATTGCACAAAGAATCACTAATCAAATATATCACTAATGAAATACAAATCATAGACAATCACTAATGATTGTCTATAGACAATATAGACAATATATAATATAGACAATCACAATTATAGCAATCACTAATGAAATACAAATTATAGAAAAGTAAAGTAACAGGCCTTGCCGGCCAGATAGCTGAGTTGACTGGGACGTTGCACCCTTCAGTCTGCTTGTGCTACCTGGTCACGGGTTCGAATCCCGCCGTACCTCATCAAATAGGCATGGTTGTTTGATCACATCATAATTCATCCTCGCACTTTCCATTACTCTCGCACAAGCAAAATACTCATATGGGTAATATCCGCAATAAATAAAAGAACTTGTATTATGTATTATGTATTACTAAGTATTAAGACTTCGTTGTTGTTCTCAAGAAAAATTTGGGAATACAAGATGAATGAGATCAGAAATTTGAATGTTTATTCCGACCCAATTTTATTTTACAAGAACTCATGATACAACAAACAACAATCACTGATAGAAACAAATTATAAGCAAGTAAAGTAGCGCGAAAAATGTATTATGACTTCGTGCTACACACGTCGGAAAAATAAACTTGTTTGTCGCCGATCAAGGTGTCCTTCAACAAACTTGTACCTTTAACAAACGCAATCCCAAAGTGGTGTCATAGTACTGAATGGATTGCGTCAACCAGAGACAAGAATCTTGGGAAAAGAAACAAGTGTACGAGCTTCACTTTCCGTGCGTGGCTTTCTATTGAGCTGTGAAGTCACAGACCGACCAGCTGTGCTCAGCCGATGTAATCTCGTGTGATAGGAGGGAGAGTGAAAAAGATTGCAAGGTCCCGTGGGAAACAGATTGAAAATCCAGTTCAGAGCAAAGTCTTGGCCATGTTGCAAACGTGGACAGTATCCGACCGAAATAATGTCAAGAAGAAACAAAGCCGGAGCCAACAGCTAGCCAAGCCGAGTAATTGAAGGACATATGTGAAGGATGGAGATATAGTTAGTATGTACTGGAATAGTGTTGGGGGATTGTGAGTAGTTCAGATAAACAGAACCTATTCCAGGTTGTAGCTATGTAGTATTGTCAAATGGAAACGACTTGACATTGTCAGAACCACTTATTTATTGAAATATGATGGATGAATTTACTGATTTGTCAACCCAATACATGAGGTCAATATGGGCGATCAACAAATTATGTTTGTATACTATATGCTTGTTTTGTTGGATAAAGAATTTGAAGTCGAATTATTTTGGTTGTTACAAAACTATCAATCTTTAGTGAACTGAAAGCTTGAACTTTGAGGATTAGAATATAAAGTGCGGTTGAAGTTTTACGATTTGCCAATAGATGTTGACCTTAAAGGTTGAGCTCCACTGTCATTGGCCGAGACTATAAATGACAATATTTGGAATACTAGGGCGTGTCTAGTCTCGACCAATGACAGTAGAGCTCAACCTACATTAGTCTACAGCTAATGACCAATCGTAGGGCTTCACACACACTATTATATATTCTGCTATTCAATGTTCGAGCTTTCAGTTTACTGGTCATTCTTAGAGGTGTGGAAACCAAGACTGGCATCTTAAATCAGTTTCAATAATCAAGAGTTTTTGGCAATATCAAATCCTTATCCATTCAATATGTATACCTTATACTGTTTATTCGACAGAGGCTGGCTCAAACAGCACTCTGGTTTGTGGACTGTATCAATTACATCGAGAACTTTTTGGGGTTGTCTGGCGTCGGGTAGCAAATTGAACAATTTAAATGGCTAAGTGCACAATAACATAGGCCTACCTTCATGTCCAAATCCTCCTTGCTTCTAGGATCCCGGGTCCAGATCACGATACGAGACGAGACGACACTTGTAATAAATCACAATAATCAATACATCACTTTGCAAAAATCGACATTACGAGAGGTGAGCTGTTCGCTTGGCTCGCAAACGGCAACTGGCGGCGATTATGCTATGCGCATCACCCTTCCTACATCACCCTCCACCACACAACGCCAGACAACAAAACAACATTGATATAACGTCCGACATATACCTATATAATCACATCACCACTTTCACAAAAACACAGACAATAGTTTTAATTACTTCAGTAAGGAGTCTAATCCATTTCTGACAGTTGAATATTATTGCATCTTTTCGAGCTTTGAATAGAATATCGATGGTTATAAAAATTAAAATCATCAGCATAATGGAAATTGAGAACCCAGTAAGACAGAGGGCTTCAAATTCTGACCAGAAATGGTTTTTTTTTAATATTTTGATAGGATAGTTTAGGAGAGTCTCACTATTCATGATTGATGATTATATTAGGATATGATTATCATTGATTTATGAGATCATAAGAGTAGTGAGTTCCACTAGCAAAAACTCACTAAAATACAATTTTTTCTTCCAAACATTCTCAAACAGAACATTTCACGTTCTGAACAGAAACTGTGATTTGATATTTTGATGTACGGTACTATCGATGATATTAAGATCGATGATTGTGAAAATGAGTGTATTGAGTATTTCAAGTGGAGTAAATTGAATCACTGAAAGATACATTTTATTATAATTACCACACATAATATAATACAATAATTAGGCAGCAATATTTTCACATTATTATTGTCTCATATGCCTGGATTAAATCCTTCCATCTGTGAAGCTCCATAAATAACAATCTAACTTCATTAAATGACTAGCTTTTCTCAAGCTATGTATGTAAGGCTGTATTTCTGAAGCTATGTATGCTAGGCTGTATAAGCCAGCCTCAGCGTAAGGCCTACAAGAAAAATAGGCCCACCTTGGAAAGAGGATAAAAGTCCTGTAGTGATGCTACCGCAATGAGTGCAGGTACGCTATAAAACAGACAGGCGAACCTCGCAGAAAAAACGGCTAGAAAAATGGGTGCGGGAGAAATCAAGACTGAGAAGTTTTTGTTGGCATGGGAGGAGTTCATCCTCATCAGGCAGACAGTAGGCATTTTTACTGGGCGCCGTAAGAAAGTTGAGATCCAGTGGCGGCACGTAAAGAAAAGCCGGCAATAAACTTGGTTGCAGAGTATTACGCGTTAAACCGCCTACTGCGGCTCCTGAGGGGGCCAAAGGGGACGAAGGGTGGCCAAATGGGGCCGGGGGCCAAGAGGGCCAAGGAGGGGACCATGGGGGGAACAGGGAAGCCAGGGGGGCCAGGGCCAAGGAGCCCACCTGCTGGCGATCAATCCCTGTCTTGGCTAACGTCTTCACACAACTTTCAGCCGCATTTGTATTATTTGCCTGCGTTTACAAAGTAGATGTCGGCAAATCACTTCTCACAATGTGTGGAAATTCACTTCAAATCACTCCTTATTTGATACAGTCGCAGGACTGACAATAATGCTTGATATTCTGTATTTTTTTCTTTAGGGTGAATATATATAAAAATTAGGAATTTAAGTACCCTTTCAAAATTGTTCAATCACAATTTTGTTCAAGTGATTGAACAATATTAAAAGGGTTCTCAGATTTCTAATTTTTATTTATGCTTGATATTCTACCTGAAGTTCAATAGGATTATAAAGATGATTAACTTGTTTGGATGGTGTGGAACTGAATTTGAATAAAAATTAGAAATCCAAGTACCCTTTCAAAATTGTTTAATCACAATTTTGTTCAAGTGATTGAACAATTTTAAAAGGGTTCTCAGACTTCTAATTCTCATTTATGCTTCATATTCTGCCTGAGATTCACTAGGATTATCAAGATGATTAACCTGATTGGATGGTGTGGATCTGAATTTCTCAGGACTGACAATTTATTTGATATTTTGCATGAGGTTCACCAGGATTACCAAGATCTCTGGTTAAGATTGACAAGGTAATAGTGAGGTTGGAAGATCATGATTCCTCGCTTCATCACGAATTGCGATGTTTAAAACTCAAACAGACCACTGAAGATGATGCCTTAGTGCATTAGAACTCAAGATTGGTTCAAATAAATTATGTTTAACTGACAATATTGTTTTTATTCCACCTTATTCTACAGAAATTCCACAATACCTCTGTTCATAGTGTGAATTTTATTATCTTATTCATTGTTATATGAAATCGAATCAATTTAATAGCACAGAGAAAAACATAATATTAGGATGAAAATAAAAACGATATTGTCAGTTTCACATTATTTATTTGAACCAAACTTGAGTTTCAATGCACTAAGGCATCAAATCAAAAAAATTTTATTGACCAGAAAACAAAGCATTAAGAACAGCTTACAATTTCCATCATCTCCAGTGGTCTTCTATTGGTTCAACACTAACCCTCTAATCTTTAGTTAGAGTCTAACCAATGAAGACTACTGAAGATGATGCCTTAGTGCATTAAAACTTGAGTTTGGTTCAAATAAATTATGTTCAACTGACAATATAGTTTTTATTCCACCTTTTATTATGGAGAAAATTCCACAATACCTCTGTTCATAGTGTATTATAAACACAATACAATGATCACTGATAAAGAACAGAGAATAAACAAATGAAATACCTCACTCAAATATACTTCAAGTTCGGGCTACATGTAAAAATAAAACTTGTACGCCAACGTGGAGTCTCATTAACTTAATTATACCCTTGCAAATTGAATATTAATTATTGACCGAGCGAAGTTAGGTCTAAGATTCAAGTCGACGGTTTGGCATTTCTCTTAATGTTTTAATGTTTGAATGTTTATATGTTTATATGTTGCGCATTTAAGGCGAAACGCGGTAATAGATTTTCATGAAATTTGACAAGGATGAAATTTTTATACAAGGTTTTTGGAAATTTTGCATTTCAAGTATAATAAATAAAAGGAAAAAAGAGCCTCCTTCATACGCCAATATTAGAGTAAAAATCAGACTATAGAATTATTCATCATAAATCAGCTGACAAGTGATTACACAGATGTGTGGAGAAGCCAGTCTATTGCTGTATTTCCATAAGATCTATAGTTTCAATCAGGTACTTGTGGATGAGAATACTACGTGAGGTCTACTGTTCACAGAGCTACTAGTTACGATACAAATGACAAGTTCAAACTGTCCAAAATACGATCTGGCAGGATCAATTCATTCGTTGAAGAAATGGGAATTTTTAATGAGACATTTCAGGAATATAGGTTATCAAAAATGAGAATAATGTTCTGAAAAACGTTCAATGTATAGATCTGAATTTCATTGAAATTTTTGAAAGTAGGTACTTTCCTTAATACATGATATTGTCAATTTCATTTATTCATTTATTTATTATATAAAATACTATAATCATAATTCAATTATGAAATTGGAGGAAAAACTAGGCTGAGCCTGTACTATTCCTCTCCAAAATATTTTGATAAAATGTTGATGTTGTCCAAAAGATAAGGTTATGCAATCACACACTGCTTCGTTACTTGATTTTCAGTCCAGGAATGATGATTTAAAATTTTGAATTTTGAAGGTTGATTTTATACTCTAAATGAATCACAGAATGTATAACAATAAATTAAAAACTTTAGAAATATTGCACTTATTTAAAAAAATTCAATACAAAATCAAAAATATGGTGTAGCGCACTCACACAACTTTCCTTGCCGTTATGAGAATTGATCACCTGACGCTAGTGTTCCCGCGCATCTCAAGTCTACTATTCAAAGATTTGAGCCAGCTGGTGACAGGGCAATAACGCTGAAGACACACGAGGTGTGCTATCTCTTCATAGTGAATCATTTGATAGAATCAACACACACACACACACACAACACACACACACACACACACACACACACACACACACCACACCACCCACACACCACCCACACACCACACACACACACACACACACACACACACACACACACACACCACACACACCACACACACCACACACACACACACACACACACACACACACCACACACACACCACACAACACAACACACACACACACAACACACACACACACACACACACACACACCACACACACACACACACACACCACACACACACACACACACCAACACACACACACACACAACACACACACACACACACCACACACACACACACACACACCACACACACACCACACACACACACACACACACACACCACACACACCCACGCACACACACCACACACACACACACACACACACACACACACACACACACACCACACACACACACACACAACACACACACACACACACACACACACAACCACATATACAGACCAATACCTAAAAACCAGTTTTTGGACTCAGGGGACCTTGAAACGTATAGAAATTTAGAAATTGGGGTACCTTAATTTTTCTCGGAAAGCAATACTTTCCTTACCTATGGTAATAGGGCAAGGAATGTAAAAACCTACTCACTATTTGTTATTCACAGCTGAATTGAAGTTGATATTCCAAATCTTGTTCGTTATAGTTATTATTCATTTATGCTGAAGAAATGTGTCCTATGAAGAGTAATCTCCTGCATCCGCTTTATCTCGAGATTCTATAGACAGACATTATTTCCCTAATATTTGTTCTACATCTAGATTCATCCACATATACTACATAAAGACGAGTTATATAGTAACTTACTGTAGACTCAACATTCGTCAGCAATTTAACACAAATAATGCTTCCGACGAAAGCTAGCCGGCAACTTCTCAGCTCAATAGAGTAAATTCATCAACAAAATGTCTTTCAAAGTAATTCGAGAAGAAGTATCAAAGAGGCACAAGAAGTCCGACTTGATTGAAAAGCCATCACTCCTGCCTCCTTTGCCGAAACAAGCTCAAGTGAAAAAAAAAGCTTTCCGGAATCGGATCCAGTGTTAGCCCTTGGAGAAAAGGTAAAGAAAACGGAAAATAGAGTAGTGGAAATGAGAGAGGATGAAGGGACAGTGTAGAGGAGCGGAAGAAGAATGGGGGATGAATGGGATGTTGAAAAGAATGTGGAATAAGAGAATTGATTGATTGATTAATAAGAGAGTATAGAAGTATATATAGAGAGTATAGTATTGAATGAGAGAGTATAGAAGGAATAAGAGAACTGAGAAAACTAGAGGAACATGAGATGGTGTAAAGTGTAGAGGAAAGAGAGAGGATGAATATGGAGAAAATGAAACGAGAGGAGAAATGGTGAAGAAGAGTGGAAAGGGGGAAAGGTAAAAAATTGTGAGAAGAAGAAAATAGATAGCAACAAGCGAAATGAACAGGAGAAGTGAACTACAAAAAAACGAAATAGGAAGATGGAGAAAAACAAGCACAAACATAGGGAAATGAAAAACAGAATAAATAAGGAAGAGGAAGGTAGTTGTGAATTGAAACGAGGAGAGAAATATGAAGAATAATAAGAAGAAGGGAGGAAAAGGGAAGGAGGAAATGAGAAGGCAGTAGAAGAAAGACACTGGGAAAAAGAGGAAAACTAACTAGGGGATTAGAAAAAAAATTGGAAGAAGAAGAGAAAAACTGACAGAAATAATGAAAAGAGTAAGAATATAATGGATGAAAACAAGGCAACATACTCTATAGTCATAGGAAGATGAAGCTGAGGAGAAAGAAGATTGGAAGATGATGAACAGCAGTAAGGAGAATACTGTACTATGAAATGGATAACCATATCAATGAATAACATGATACAACAATATAATAATAATAATAATAATAACATCATAATTATTATAATCATAATAATATGAAGTACGACTCAATCAAATAATGAGTTCTAAAACTTTAACTGCATAGTAATACTTCTCAAATTTAAATTGAGTAGTGACATCCCATATCAAGGTAGGTGAGTAGATCCCTTATTTTAAGATTCTCTTGTAGTAACGTTGCACTTGCACTCAGAGTTGTAAATTCGACAATTTGAAGTTGATAAACGATATTATCGCTTCAGTTACAAGAATATTCTTTCCAAGATTCCAAGAGTCATCATTGTGATGAAAAAGAAGAAGAAGAAGAAGAAGAAGAAGAAGAAGAAGAAGAAGAAGAAGAAGAAGAAGAAGAAGAAGAAGAAGAAGAAGAAGAAGAAGAAGAAGAAGAAGACAAGAAGAGGAAAAAGAAGAAGAAGAAGAAGAAGAAGAAGAAGAGAAGAAGAAGAAGAAGAAGAAGAAGAAGAAGAAGAAGAAGAAGAAGAAGAAGAAGAAGAAGAAGAAGAAGAAGAGAAGAAGAAGAAGAAGAAGAAGAAGAAGAAGAAGAAGAAGAAGAAGAAGAAGAAGAAGAAGAAGAAGAAAAGAAGAAGAAGAAGAAGAAGTCGAAGAAAAGCAGAACAAAAAAAAGAAGGGAAAACAAAAACTCCAACAAGAAGAAAAAGAGCGATTAGGGAAAGGAAGAATATGAATGAAAGTAAACTAGAAGATGTACATGAAAAGATGAGAAAGAAAGATAGTAGAAGAATATGAAAAACAATCAAGAAGAATAATATGGTATGAAAAGGTGAAAGAAGTGAAATATGAAGAACACTTTAATGTAATAGAATAAGCAGTCCAAGAAAGAGAAGAGAGGAAAAGTGAGCAATGAATGAGAAACTGTCATGATTTTCGAAAAAAAGGAAGAATAAAATGACACCGTAAGGTAGGAAATTCACTGAAACATGTCCTTAATCTGTTAACACTGAATTGTAGCTCTGATTGACCGTAGGCTGTGAGATCAGGCACAGAAATTCTCTCCTTGTATTTTCCTCCTTTTCGTGGATCACACCTTGACGCACTTTGCGCATGCGCAGTAACGGAAGTGCCACTTGCCCTAGGGAACCGGAAATTGGCTCGGAAATCGTTCATCAATGGACTCGCCTAGGAATCTACAAAGCGCTTTGTGCGTCGGCTACATTTTAAGGCAGCCAGTGAAAGGGATCTTCCATAATATATTAACCCCCTCTACTAGTTAGGCTACCGAGACACGATGTGTGCCGCCGCGTGATAGGTCAGAGATCTCCAACAATATACATTAATATCTTTCGCACCTCACCAGAATTCACACAAGAATTGAGGTGTAATTTTCAATGGAGCCCACTAGGAATTTACGCTTCAACAAATATCTTGTAGCGTGGGAGTTGCTGGATAGAGTTGTACTGGTGCATTTGAGATTATATCACATGATTTAACATTATTGTATTTATTTAAAGTGGGTACATAATAGTACTTTACGTAACAAGTCCGGTAACGATAATTTACCGCATAAGTATGATTGTTTCTTCCCGAAACGTAGTTGAGGGCAGAATTATCATACGAATGCGGTAAATACTTTACCGTACAAGTTATGTGCAATATTTTTTGTCATACTTATCTGAGAAAGAATAATATTGCTGAGAAATAGAAACCATTGCCTGCTGCTGCTCGAGTTACTGCATTCTATAAACTTGACCTAGCCCATAGCGCCTAGTTCATAACAGACAGACCCTTTGAGCTCAAATAAAATTATAAAGGCCTAAATCATAAGATTTCAGATGAGTTCTTATAACTTGAAACTCCTTAAATGAGTTCTTTAATATTTGAGTTACTTTATCAATTACTCAGATGTTATTAGGACTCAGTAGAGTCCCAACATACTCAACTGTAAAGAGAACATATGATCTCTTTACAGTATAGTATGCTGTAATTAAAATCACATGTTTTCTTGTTTTGCAAACAGCTCTTTACCGGCTTGATTTAAAGCATGGAAAACAGCTGCAATTGAGTAAGTATGACAAAATAGTATATTTCGCACCTAGAGCAGAAAATGAGACTTTTCCGGCTCGAAATCGGTTTTCAAGTCCGAGGCCGTAGGCCGAAGACTAGAAAATATTGAGAGCCGGAAAAACATTTTTGTTATCGTACCTATCTCTTGATTTTAGTGGTAGAAG
Organism: Nilaparvata lugens; assembly: GCF_014356525.2. Taxonomy (NCBI): domain Eukaryota; kingdom Metazoa; phylum Arthropoda; class Insecta; order Hemiptera; family Delphacidae; genus Nilaparvata; species Nilaparvata lugens. The sequence goes on along the minus strand of NC_052511.1, from coordinate 18,842,248 downwards.
ATTTGCAGTCAGGATTTCAGATTCTTTTAAAATTTCACTTGGAATATCACGGGCGTCGTCATCTTCAAGCATTTTCGAGAATTTGGAATGGGCTAATCAACAATAAATAATTGAATAAAACTGGTTGCGAAGCGAATGCTGAATTAGTTTGATTTGAAACTCGAATTGAAATCATGGCGACTTCAGCTGATGAAGAAAGTGGACACTCGCCCGATGTAGCGGATGACTTATCAACTACGGACTTCCATGACCGGCTGGAAAGAGACCACTTTCTGGCCTAGACCGGAGAAGAAACCCTTTTCTGACGTCAGACTAGAGTCGTCTGCAAACAAGGTCTTTCAGATCTACGTAGGGACTGGAAAACAGCTGCTTTCTGTGCAGTGTGGCGAAAAATATATAGATAATGAGAATTTATAAGAACCTTTTCATAAGCGAGGATAACATATATAATTTTTCTCAAATCTCACGTATAAGAGATTTTTATATCCTTATTTCGAGGAATGAAATAACTCTCTGCAGGAATGAAGTATCCTTCAATCAGTAATGATTATCTCGAGAAATGATTGTAAGTTCTGACTATTAGAATAGAGAATGGAATACTATGTTCAAACAATTTCAGATGAAGGTAGATATAGGATATAAATGAAAAGGTTTATTATTCAGATGCTGACTTGTATTTGTTTTTGTCAATAACAAAATACAAGAAATCTTTACAAAAAATAGGAATATGCCACTGCACTCAACTAAAGCACATGCATAAAAATAGAGTAACTGATAATTTATCATCTTCAACTGTATTTTTAAATTGAGGATAACAGTTTGTTCATTTGAAAAAATCTCAGGCATAACAGATTTTAATATGAAAAAATCTGGAAAAGGAAGTAGCTTCCAATGAGTAATTAAGTCTTGAGTGATCATAAGTTCTGTATTATTTGAATAGAGAATAGTATAAACTATGCTTGATTGCACGATCCAATTACTGCAAGTAATCAAAGCTGGAAGATAACGACTGTTGGAGTATAAAGATTGAGAATCAATATCTGAATTTACAATAGGATAATATTATTATTCCTATAAATTTGAATCAAATTTCAACGAATCTAAATACTGTTTTTGTATCATACATAATGCGCATAATTGTTGTTCAACCGCTCGTGAATTTCGTAGGTGTTTGCATCACGAACACTAAAAATTCACATTTTTGAAAGAGATGAGAACAAAAGCGAAAGCTTTGGAAAAGTGGAGTTTACATCTAGTTGCAAATTTCTTTCAGGTTTTTTATGATCTAACTTTTGAATTGAGTCACTCGAATGCGGGCGGCAAAAAATGAGTTCCAACTGTGTTGCTTGGAATTGACAACTTAGCTGGAAAAAGTGAAGTTTCCACATAGTAGTCAGATGAAAATTCCATCAGCGTTCCAGGAATTCCCTTCTTTTTTCAAATGGAAGGAAGAAAATTGGAGCGAATGAATGACGTACTCTTGTAAAGTTTCTATATATGACTAAAAAAATCAGAAGTATGTACACTGTACAAACTCATTATTCCTGAATATGATTCAGAAATAAAAATATTAGAATTTTCTTTATTTGCAGCAATTGGAAATTTTGTGGTATTGGGATTTTTCATTTATAGGAGATTTTATTCATGTTTCCTTGTATGGAAATAATCATAAATATCTACAGCTTTCCATATTCAATGTATGAGTGTTGAAATTGAGCATAGCCACCTCTTAAACAAGGCCGCGGCCTACGATATTGCAACGTCGCAGTGTAGGCCTACAATCTAAAGGTGCGTACAGATCTACGCGCCGCGAACATGAGCAATTCACTTTTAATCAGCTGATGCCAAGCTTTTTATACATGTATCTTACCGTTTCTGTAAAAATACAGATATAATCAGCTGATTAAAAGTGAATGATTGCTCATTAAAATTGATTAAAAGTCATGTTCTCGGCGCGTATATCTGTACGCTCCTTAATACTTGATTGGTGAAATTGTTTTTTAAATACCAGCTGTTCTTTCTCATTGATCCAATCATGTATTAGATTCTAGGCCTACACTGCGACGTTGCAATATCGTAGGCCGCGCCCTTGTTTCAGAGGTGGCTATGAATTGAGTCCACTATGAGAAATTTCTTGATAAAGAATGTTATTTTTAAAATTTTTAATGGAGAGTCATCAATATGTTCCAAGAGTCATCATTGAGAGAAAACGTTCTGATCCACGATTTCAATGTCGGTATTAGGGCCGAGTAATGATGCGTTTTTCATACTAGTTGGTAAAGCAGGAAGCTCTCCGATTGACTGATTAATTTTGGACAATTTCTATATAAATTTGGGAAAGGAACAGTTTTGGGCTTTAAGCCTGTTGTTCCTCTCCCTATCATTCATAGTTGAGAATGATATTGTAAGTATCAATGTATAAATAAATAGATAAATAAATAAATTATCAGCTGGTTCCCAAACGTCAACCCAGTCAGCCTATCAGAGAGATTTTTGCCCTGCTGACTGATCTGGAATCCGTCTCAGGTGGCTTTGCCTTAATACTGACATAGTAATAATTATTGTGAATCAGAGCTTTTTCTCTCAATGATGACTCTTGGGATACAAATACTAGGAGCGATCTTCTCCACTAAGTTCCAATTTTCAAATTTACTGAGTTTTCATAACAGCAGCAAGTCTATTCATCTTATTCAATGTTATCCCTTATGAAAATAGTGGTTGATGAAATTTTTACAAGAAAAGCTATACGCTTAGTGCTAAATGAGAGAAATGCTCAAGATAAAATGTCACCATAAAGAAACAGGACTTTTATGGACCAGCAGCTCTGTGAATAATGATAGAGAAGCTAGAAGAGAGCGTGCATGAGTGAGAGAGAGAGGGGATCGTAGCCGAACTTAATGGAAAGAAAACAGATAAGCTGGTGATTATTCAGGTCATTTGCAACGTCTAATGAGTCACTGCTCCAAACAATGGCTGAGCGAAAATGGATAGGTTTTAAGGGACAGAATAATCCCATCCAGTCATTAAGAAGCCCACACACCAAGTCATCCCTTTCCTGCCCTTAGCTACCCGGATTCTCACCCTCAACTTTTCTTAGGTCTTCCTACATCAACACTGCTGAATTTTGGTCGGATTATCAGATGCTAGTGCGGAAACTAATGACCATCGCAAAATTTGTCTCGATAATTGTACCGAACTGACTTCGTGAGATACGATATTTCCATTATCATCCTTCCATTGGACCTTGCTTTCTTGTTTTGCAATTATTTATTGTGAAATAAAAACACACATATATTGTCAAATTATCCCATTTTATTTGGTACAGGAACAGTTTATTTTGACAGTGACTCAGTCGAATTTTTATTATTAATTGTCATTGTTTAAACTCATCTATTTCACTGTCCATGACAAACTGCTGATTAATAATTATTTTTTAACTATTTTTCAATTGAGTTGGCTAATGGTTCAAATTAGAATTTCAGTTAAATTTTTTGGAGAAAGTAACCCATGGTCAAACTCTATCCTGTATTAGTATCTTGAGTCACAAGAACGGGAAGGGCCGTTTTGCAGGCGAGAATGATGTTTCTATAGTGAGGTCCACGTTATAATAGCAGTGGATAAAGATAGGAAAACGGCGTTGCCGATTGTCTGTCATAATTATTAATATTTCTACATTGTTGAAAACTGATCTGGCAACGTTGCGGAGCTATGAATTTGCCAAAAACAAAATACAAAAAAGCTTTACAAAAAATAAATATAAGTATATGCTATTGCACTTGAAACCAAGATACATACATTTATTTAATTAGATATAATAACGAGATGATATCCTTCATATTATAAAGAATGATAGAAAGATAGCATTATCTGTTTTGTTGAATGATAGACAAGAATAGCAACACCAATGTCAATCAAATACTGCCATTATAACTTGGACCTCACTATAGTCGAGGCGTTGAGGTGCGTACCGATTTACGCGCCGCGAACATGAGCAATTATTCACTTTTCTGTAAAAATACAGATATAGTCAGATGATTGAAAGTGAATTGCTAATGTTCGCGGCTCGTATATCTGTACGCACCTTTAGCCGAGACTAGTATTTCATTCGAGCACTGCAAAAGAAATTCACGTCCAAGTAACTATAATCATTCATTAATCAAGTAACTATAACTATGTCATTATAATCTAGAAAAGAATAATTGAGAAAACAGAAAACATTACCGGCTTGTGCTGACATTACTACATGCATTCTATAAACATAACCTAGTTTACAAGTTTCGAATCAGGAATTTCTTGATTGTAGTTGACGAAACTTCTGCCTGGAGCGCTAAAAGGCGGCTTTTTACCAGTTTTTACTTTCGTTGCCCTATTACCATAGGTAAGGAAAGTATTGCTTTCCGAAAAAAATTAAGGTACCCCAATTTCTAAATTTCTATACGTTTCAAGGGCCCCTGAGTCCAAAAAACTGGTTTTTTGGTATTGGTCTGTTGTGTGTGTGTGTGTGTGTGTATGAGTGTATGTGCGTCTGTGTACACGATATCTCATCTCCCAATTAACGGAATGACTTGAAATTTGGAACTTAAGGTCCTTTCACTATAAGGATCCGACACGAACAATTTCGATCAAATGCAATTCATGATGGCGGCTAAAATGGCGAAAATGTTGTCAAAAACAGGGTTTTCGTGATTTTCTCAGAAACGGCTCCAACGATTTTGATCAAATTCATACCTAAAATAGTCATCGATAAGCTCTATAAACTGCCACAAGTCTCATATCTGTAAAAATTGCAGGAGCTCCGCCCCATCAATGCAGATAGATTCCCAAGTATCAGGCTTCAGATACAATTGAAACAAAAAAAAAATCAAGTGGAGTAGATTGAGCATGAAAATCTCTACAATTAATGTTCAGTAACATTTTCACCTAAAATTGAAAATAAGCTTTAAATTCTAGAAAATGTGATTATTCAATTGCAAATTATTGTTGATTCTATTAAATCATTCACTATGAAGAGATAGCAGACCTCATTTGTGTCTCCAGCGTTATTGCCCTGTCACACCAGCTGGCTCAAATCTTTGAATAGTAGTCTTGAGATGCGCGGGAACACTAGCGTCAGGTGATCAATTTTCATAATGGCAAGGAAAGTTGTGTGAGTGCGCCACACAAGATTTTTCTGTTCCAAATCTGGAGCTAGGAAACATAATCGACTGTAAAGAAAACATATGATTATCATTACGGTATAATATGCTGTAATGAAAATCATGTTTCTTTGTTCTACAATCTGCTGTTTACCGGCTTGATTATTTTCATGGATGTAAAACAGCTGAAATTGAATGACCATGAAAAAAATGTATAAACAATCAATTCACTTTCGAGCTATTCTTGACGACAATATACTATTTTTTTGGATAATAGTTATTAAAAACTGGTACCTATGTGTGAAGCGCTTTCGGGTTTTTCATTGATCTTCAGCACTGCTTTCTTGATCTCATTTGAATTTATTATCAAATCAAAAAGTTCAACGAGCTAGATATGAACAAGCAACTAAACATCAAATCCCATAAACGTTTTGATTCAAATAATGGAGCCGCCAACACCACCGATACCAACCGACCGCATCCTACCAGCCACTGACAACGAGATCACGACAACAGTGTTGAAAATAGATTTAAAAATCCGAAATAATTTCTAAATGGACAACAGCTGGAGGCGGTAATCTTCGTCTTTTTGATGAGTATTTTAAAGTTGCGTTTACACCGGAGCTCATAACACAAGTTTTTAACATTTTTGTTATCAACTGATGTTAATAACAAAAGTCAATAACATCACGTTGAATTGCGTTTACACCGGAGTTGATAACATGAGTTATTAATAAAAAGTTGTCAACTCGACTGAATCGACAAAAAATTCTCTTGAAAAAGTTAATAACTCGTGTTTTTAACAGAAAATTCCTTGCTATTAGCAAGATTTATGTTATTCATCGTAAAGATCAAAGGAAATGTGTTATGTTGAAAACAAAAGCCTCTTATATCGCATTAACTTTTTTAATAACAGGTTAGGTACTATAACCCCCGCAACCCCCTCGCCCAGCATCCCTACCCTACAACTACAGCTGTTCCCTAATAACTGCAGACAAAACACGTGACAAAGTTTAACAAAGATTAACTTTTGTTGATAACAAAACTAGCAGCCAAAAGAAAATGTTATTAATTTATGTTGAATACTTCTGTTTTAAACTCTGGTGTAAACGCATTATAATTTATTTACATTAGATCAGATGAAGATCATTATGTTAATGATCACACACATGTTTCAATTTGAAGTATTTTGAACACAATTTTTTGCTTTTTATTCCGGCTGTTATATGATATGATATGAAGTCAATTATTTTGTTAACAAGATCTTGTTAATAACAAGGAATTTTCTGTTAGGAACATGAGTTATTAACTTTTGTCAGAGAAATTTTTGACGATTCAGTCAAGTTAATAACTTTTTGTTAATAATTCGTGTTATAAACCCTGGTGTAAACTCAGCTTAGGGCTACTCTCGGGCAATCATTACAGTGAATATCACATGCAATCGAGAGTTTGATTCAGAAATGTTATAGAGTGTACAGAAACAACCTAGTAGCTGGAGCCACCTACCGGCTTCGATTGAGAACTACAATAGTAGGCTTTCCAATCCACCAATCATAAGATAGTATGGGGGGCTTGGAGCCGAGGCTTGCTGCCATTGGTCCGTTATTCTATCATTTCCGCTCTCTTCTACACACACACTCTCTAGTGCTCTCACACACACTTAGTAGAGTGTTTATGAGGAGAATATTCTTGATGATCATTTTCCAAAAATGATACCATGTACCACAACCATCACCAATACAGCTGTTGTTTTGGGAGTAAGTTTAAGTTTCTTTTTAAGTTTTAATATTTTTAATCCAATATTCTTCAGTTATCAGTGATGATTTAGTGAAGTAGTCTTATTTAATTTGGTTCTCAACTTTTTTAAAATTCCTAGTTTATATTTTTTGGACTCAAAATTGGACAAAAATCATGAATTGTGAACATAACCTATTTTTTGGAAATTTCTATCTAAATTTGGGAAAGGTACAGTTTTGGGCTTTAAGCATGTTATTCCTTTCCCAATCGTTCATAGTTGAGAATTTGAGTTGAGAATGATATTATATCTATCAATGTATAAATAAATACAGAGTAACCTATCAAATTCTTTTGATTCACATAAGATTATAATCAAAAGTTGTTGATTTTGAAATTAGTACAATATTTAATGAGCAAGTTTTCCAGTTTTCCAAGTTGCCAGCCAGATAAAGTTGACAACTAAGTAGTATTTTATCTCTCAACTCAACTGAAATAAAATCAAGCTTGAGTTCATGCAATCAATAAGTACTACAATATCTATGTTCATGTGAGAATACATGTTCTATGACTCTATGTTCATGTGAGAGTACAAATTCTTTGTGTAGTTCTATTAGCTCAGAATTTGATCAACTTTCTGTTCGTTGGAGCAACAATTCCATACAATCACTCGATAGAATAAAATAGTTCTTGCCTTCAATCTACAGACTCAATTCACATATTCTGTCAACTGGTTCAACGGTTCAGAATAGTTGATAGGTTCAATTGAATTTGATAGTAGAAAATCTTCAGTTGCAAGTGTACTGTGAATAAAATATTTAATCCCGATATAATTTTCAAAAGGAAATTCCTGCAACATCTCAGGTATTGGGGAAAAGAGTAACAGAATTGACACGTAGGATAGATCGAATTTTGTGCCAGCTCCGCGATGGCTGACTGGAAACGTCAATTCCGATAATAAGCTTAGGTTATCTTCTCCTCGGCTGAAATATAAGGTTACGTCGATGCATTCCTTATCAGATTGATTCCCACAGCTACGTAGGGACTACGAAAATAGGAATTTTCATTCGATTACTTGAACCTCAAGCGAATGGATAGCGAACTTACAAAAATTTACGCAAATTTTGTCGATTTTCCTTCGAAGTGGGAGTTGAATATTTTCTAAAATCGCTTGAAACTACAATTTGCTGGAATCGCTGCTTATTACACAGTTATTAAATAAATTTAATTTGTTTCTTGTGGTCTTCTATCGAGAACAGTTATGAATTCTCTGATATGCTGTATCTGAAAACTATATATATATATTTTTTTTGTGTAGTTGAGAAGTTGATATTGTGGTAATTATTCATATTGAATGAAAAAGACTAAGAAGTTGTCAAGAAACCACTGATTTATTGATAATTAGAAAGACCGGTTTCGGTTATTACACCATTGTCAATCTCTGATAAACTAAAACTAAATACAAGACAATCTTTCTAATTATCAATAAATCAGTGGTTTTTTGACAACTTCTTAATCTTTTTCATTCAATATAATTTTTGTTCCATGATGACATCATATTAGATAAGGATTTCCACTCATTATTTATCCATTCATAGACAATAGATACAATTCAGGTGTAAACAACAGGCATTCGCCCAAAACTGCATTCAAACTCAATTTTAAAATAAGATAAGATGAGATATCCATTCACTCAACACAGTATATTATCATAGAGTACAATATAATAAACAGTTAAACATCCTCCAGAGGTGATAACGATGAACAGTCCAGAGATTATGTAGAGTTCATGATCAACTGGAATTTTGAATTTATCTGATTAATCTACTTTCAAACACAAAACCAAACAAGATACTCCTATCACAATATCTCAATTCTCTATAAACATTTCACTTGAAACAAAGATAAAAAAATCTGGTGTGGCGCACTCACACAACTTTCCTTGCCGTTATGAAAATTGATCACCTGACGCTAGTGTTCACGCGCATTTCAAGTCTACTATTCAAAGATCTGAGCCAGCTGGTAACAGGACAATAACGCTAGAAACACACGATGTCTGCTATTTCTTCATAGTGGATGATTTAATAGAATCAACAGTTGCCAACAGTTTGGAATTGTATAATCACATTTTCTCGAATTTCGAACTTATTTTCAAATTTATGTGGGAATGTTACTGAATATTGCTTGTAGAGATTATCCATGCCCAATCTATTCCACTTTAATTTTTCGTTTAAATTGTATCTGAAGCCTGATAATTGAGAATCTAGAATCAAACTTTGCATAGATGGGGCGGAGCTCCTGAAATTTTCACAGATATGGGAGTAGTGACAGTTGACAGAGCTTATCAATGACTATTTTAGGTATGAATTTGATCAAAAACGTTAAAGCCGTTTTCGAAAAAATCGCGAAAAACCCTGTTTTTGACAACATTTTTGCAATTTTAGCCGCCATCTTGAATTGCATTTAAGGACCTAAAGCTCCAAATTTCAAGTCATTCCGTTAATTGAGAGATGAGATATCGTGTACACAGACGCACACACACACACATACAGACAGAACAATACCCAAATACCACTTTCTTGGACTCAGGGGACCTTGAAATGTATAGAAATTTAGAAATTGGGGTACCTTAATTTTTTTCGGAAAGCAATACTTTCTTTACCTATGGTAATAGGGCAAGGAAAGTAATAAGATAAGATGAGATATCCATTCACTCAACACATTATATCAAAGAGTACAATATAATAAACAGTTAAACATCCTCCAGAGGTGATAACGATGAACAGTCCAGAGGTTATGTAGAGTTCATGATCAACTAGAATTTTGAATTAATCTGATTAATCTACTTTCAAACACAAAACCAAACAAGATACTCCTATCACAATATCTAAATTCTCTATAAATATTTCACTTGAAACAAAGATAAAAATGATCTTTGCCTCCACATACAGTGCTGTGGATTTACTGATGAAATTGACTGTTACTTAATTATAATATTGTTGTTTCCCATCAAGAAAGCTCAGTTGAATAACAGCTGTAGAAAGTATCATAATTATCATATCACAGTTAAGCCAATACCTACTATTACTATTAAGTAATAGTAGGTATTGACATAGAGAAACAATAGCGTAAGTAGATATCCCATGGTATAGGGCGTTTATGTCGCAACTTTTACTGTTATCTCAAGCCGATTACTGTTGATTATTGTCGATTTTTACTGTTTTGTTGAGGTGAGAGTGTATGAATGGCACAATATGAGAGACTACCAGTGTCACACAGCTTCACGGAAAAGAACTATCGGCTTGAGATAACAGTAAAAGTTGCGACTTAAACGCCCTATACCATGGGATATCTACTTATGCTATTGTTTCTCTATGGTATTGGTTAAGCCCATCGATTTTTGTTCGTACGACATTTTGCTATCCTCATGAATTCTATCAGATTGAACAGAACTTGAGAAACATTATCCGTTTGAAATCACCTGTTTAATTCAATAAAATTTATAAGGACGGCAAAATATCGTACGAACAAAAATCGAAGAGCGTGTGTAGCTAGTCTAAAGGTGCGTACAGATTCACGCGCCGCGAACATGAGCAATTCACTTTTAATCAGCTGATGCCAAGCTTACCGTTTCTGTAAAAATACAGATATAATCAGCTGATTAAAAGTGAATTGCTCATGTTCGCGGCGCGTATATCTGTACGCACCTATAGACACCTTTTAATATCATCAGTACAGATATATAAAGGTGTCTATAGGTGCGTACAGATATACGCGCCGCGAACATGAGCAATTCACTTTTAATAAGCTGATGCCAAGCTTTCTATATCTCTATCTTACCGTTTCTGTAAAAATACAGATATAATCAGCTGATTAAAAGTGAATTGCTCATGTTCGCGGCGCGTATATCTGTACGCACCTATAGACACTTTTTAATATCATCAGTACAGGTATATAAAGGTGTCTATAGGTGCGTACAGATATACGCGCTGCGAACATGAGCAATTCACTTTTAATCAGCTGATGCCAAGCATTCTATATCTCTATCTTAACTTTTCTGTAAAAATACAGATATAATCAGCTGATTAAAAGTGAATTGCTCATGTTCGCGGCGCGTATATCTGTACGCACCTATAGACACTTTTTAATATCATCAGTACAGGTATATAGAGGTGTCTATAGGTGCGTACAGATATACGCGCCGCGAACATGAGCAATTCACTTTTAATCAGCTGATGCCAGCATTCTATATCTCTATCTTAACTTTTCTGTAAAAATACAGATATAATCAGCTGATTAAAAGTGAATTGCTCATGTTCGCGGCGCGTATATCTGTTCGCACCTATAGACCTTTTAATATCATCAGTTAGAATGATCAGTGAGCACTCATTCAAGAACTGGGACACGCCTATGGATAGTGGTGTACAGCTATATACATGGAAATAGTTGACTGAACTCCATCACTCGGTGTGAAAATAGAGCTGAAGGCATTCTCCAACAATAAATCGAGAGGAAGAATGGACCTCAAACAATGAATTGCATAAATATATCACGTTGACAATGGAATTGCGCCATAAATTATTCATGCTGGGTACAAGATGACGCCGCCGGCCAATTTCCAGTAAGATCGAAAGGCTCACTTATTTGATTTGTGATTTGAAAATGAGCGGCCTGTTCACAATGAGCCACTAGACACGTTTCGCGCGGTTCGCCCCAGCACTCAATCATTGGCCCAAAGTGACCGGCTTGCTTTTATTGCACACTATTACTCGCATGAGAACTGAACAAAGGCAGGTGACCAATACTACAATCGTGTCTACAACAATATGAGCGAGCAAACCAACACTCATATGCGTCGCGCTTTTGTTCACTCACTCACAGAGCGGCAATTTTGAAGTGCTCTCTTCTCTCTACTGCTTTCATGCAGCACTGCACAGCAACGAGGATTGTTCGTCCACTAAAAATGCATAGTATCATTCTGCTTCCATACATAAAGGTCGAAACCGATCATTGCTGTTCAGAATCATTCTTTGATGACTGTTGGGAATCTTGGGAAGAATATTTTTGAAACTAAAACAATAATAATAATAATAATAATAATAATATCGAGTGACCTGGCTGGCTCGGTCTGGTGTCAGAGTTTTCAGGTCGCAACTGATCAATTTCAGGGCCTCTGACATGACCTAAAGACAAACAACTGAAAGAATAATATAGTTTATCAACTTCAAATTGTCGAATGTACAACTCTAAGTGCAAGTGCAACGTTACTACAAGAGAATCTTAAAATAAGGAATCTACTCACCTATTTTGATATGGGATGTCACTACTCAAATTAAATTTCAGAAGTATGACTATGCAGTTAATGATTCAGAACTCACCATTTGATTGAGTCGTACTTCATATTATTATGATTATAATAATTATTATGATGTGATTATTATTATTCTACTGTTGTATCGTGTTATTCATTGTATCCAATCTAATGTAGGCCATACATTAACATACAGTACTAACTTTCTATAAAAGAGAATTTACTCAATGGTTCTTTGAATAAAGAAAGATTATGATTGAATGCTACTCTACCATTTCTATTGAAAAACAAGTCTTAATATTTCAAAAGTGTGTAATGATATGGGATACGTCAAATTATATAATATTCATATTCTCAATAAATGTAAAGTTATAGAAAGTGTCTAGGGTGCTAATGAAATGATCGGGAGCTAAAATTTCTTGGATATCCAGTTATCTTGTGAAAACTTCCACGACGAGATTTGATGATAAATATCTGTCTCATGAGATTTTCATAATTGCAATCCATTATCAACGATTGTTTCTACCGATTGAAAATCGGATTAACTTCGCATAATTTCAACCCTAATTATTCATTTCAGTTTGACTCGCAGAATGTGAGGAATAAATTCATGCAGAAATATGAAATTTCGGAGGAATGAAGACAGTGTTGTAGCGGGTTATTACTAATTTCGGTAGAGAGAGAGAGAGAGAGAGACAAGAGAGTGAATTAGCGTGTGCATTTTTTTATTGTTGTGCAAATGGGTTTTTGTCGTCGGCAGAAATACATGAGCTTCCATAATAACGCCTGGCAAATTAGCATTTTTCAGAAAAAATATCTCATTCGTCCGTAATGTTTCTGGACAATATATTTCCAGATTAATCATTTTCTGGATGTTAATTTGTTGGGTTTGAAAAAGTGCGTTTGTTCGGAAACCGTTTTTCTGTTAATATATTTCAGTCTTGACACATGAAACATTTTCCAAGTGATATGTGCTGAATGTAGATTTCAAATTATCATAGTATCATTTTCCCAGCTCATCAAGCAATCTTTGGAGGAGGAAGTGGAAGAGGAAACTCTTATTGCCACACTTCACATAGACCCTAATTCGGACTTGTTATATAAATTTGGGAGAAAAATAGTACAAAGAGTATCCTTAGTTTTCCTCTCCCGGTCAGTGCTTCCTTGTAAAAATAGTAAATGAATAAATAAAAATATATGAGAAACTAAATAAAATAAACACTTGTTATGTTATATGACTTATGATGGAATTCATTTATCTAAAATTAGAAAGAGAATTGTTTAAATTGTGGAGTGTTCACATTCTTTCTCAGTTGTGAGGGTGATGTTGTTGTCACTGATTTATTGGATAATTAGAGCTACTAGTTTCGGTTGCTGAATTGTTGAACTATCATCAATTTCTAGTTGACCTATAGCTTGAATATCGACCAGCAGAATTAATATATAGTGTAAGCCCTTCGATTGGTCATCACCTGTTGACCAATAAAGGTTGAGCTCTACTGCCATTGGTCGAGACTAGATTGTATACTTGAGACGAGGCATGTCTCCACGAATGACAGTAGAGGTAACAGCTGATGGCCAATCGAAGGGCTTCACCCACACTATATTATATTATATTATATTGTGCCTAAGAAGATAAAAAAGATAATTTTGAATAAAATTTAGAATTTAGAAATAGGCCGCACATCTAGAAAATACCTGAGTCTATACCTAATTCATGCAGGTGAACGGGCTAGAGTCAAGAAAACTTCAATTAATCTTGCCATGCCTGATTTAATAGGTTTATACTATAGAAAAACACTACAATTTGAAATAATAGAAAAATACAAACAGCTTCAATAAACATTGGCAGCTAAAATCGAACAACAGAAACAACAATATCATGTTACTTTGTTGACATTCTTCATCTGATTCGGGGGCGCATTACTATCCCCGTTTAGATAGCAATACGTCACAAAACCAAACAAGATCAGTCATAAAATAACCAATCAATTTCAACATGAAATTACTCAAGAAAGAAAAAAACCCGTTGAACCCAAATTTCGTCGATAGTAACCCATATAACCCATTTCATAATAATTTTGAATCCCCACTTTTTATTGACATTCTCGAATGAACCTTTGTTTCACTACACTGCACTTTCGTTGGTTTGTACGTTGCTTTATCGTCGGGGTTACAGTACCTTGTTTTTGGCGGTGAGCTTTTACCGGTTGAATTTGGCTTGACGGCGACGTCCTCTTACGTCCCTAGACCTGTCGTCTGAACGGGTGTCTTGAAGCGGTTTTACATAAAGTTGCGGAACCAAAGGGGTGGTAGTACAAGAAGTTGGTTTGGGGACACACATGAACCGCTGTAAATAAATGTATTACAGCATTAATTTCTAACTCTTCCTACAATTCATCAAAAGCTAAAACAGGAGTTTATTCTGTTATTCAATTTAGATTTTATCTTGACGTTCTGATTTCATTCTCAAAATTGAATTAAAACGGATTTACTTGCCAGAGTGTCATAAATATACAATGCAACTTTATGAAAACACTCGTAATAAATTAATATAATGCTTTTAGAAAAATGAATACTTCATTAATTATGATGTTAACTTATAGGATATTTTTCGTTTGGTTTGCAAAATCAAATATAATTTTTCATATAGTAGCTCGACTAGTATTGTTGGAAACTTGTGCGCTAGCCAACATTTATTTTATTTATTATTTATGAACTATAGGACGCAATCCAAGTGTAAATAACGGGCATTCGCCCAAAACTGCTCAGAACCTTAATTAAAAATGTACATTCCAGAGTTTATGATTTGATTTACCTACAAATACAAGTCCAAAAACTAGTATCAACTGAAATTATGAATTTATCACCTAATAAAACAAGACACTTTATAACACAATAAAAGAAAAAAATATTGAAAATTTCATTTTAAGGAAAGATAATGTTTGCCTTATAAGATTCATCTTGTGGAAAGTTTTTTCCTTTAATTAAATAAAATTAGTAGACACATAGAAAATAATCTGAATTGTATTAAAATTTGAACATTCATTAATATTAATTTCCTGGAGAAGAAAAACTTTCTTCTTCATCTATTAAGATTTCTATCATAAAAAATTTACTAAATCATTCAAAAGCCTTAATGACATAAGAAAACAGAGTCTGAAAAATATAAATTAAAAAATGTCATAAACTCAATATGAACAATTCTTAAAAGTTTCATTCCAATTTAAAGGCTATCTTCCTGACTTGCAGCAATACTCTACGATAATATATCTCCAGAAACAATAACTCAAATGTAACGTAACTGAAAACTTTCCATACTTCTGTAGAAAAAATTTATAAGTATCTTCCATCACTAATAAAATCAAAAGGATTATTCTCAATCAATATTATTAACTTGAAAAATAACAGGCTTAATTAATTCAATACTCTTATGGAAGTTTCAAAATTGATTGAAAATTCCCTAAATTATATTTTAACCTTATTTTACGTACCTTAGCGGTTATTTGAAGAAACAATTATTCGTACATGATGAAGAAACACAATTAAACCTTTCAGGACATGGCACTACTAGTAAATTTAAACATTAATAAAAAATAAACTTGCTCCTACATTAACTACTGAAATAAACTTATAAACCTGCCCAAAAAGGGGAAACATAGTGACTACATCTTTACTCTCGTAGTGCTCCTAGCAAAGTGTCCTCCGAAACGTAATCTGGTCTTGCGCGGCTGGGGAATCCCCACTACTGTATTTAGAAACAGGTCTCCTATTGGGCGAATGGAATCAATTTGACCAATCGTCGCGTGGCTTCTACAGCCTTTGGACCAAATAGTAACTGCAAAATCGGTAGTTTGTTATAATTTCAATGCTTGCTGTTTTCCAACTTATCGCATTTTATGTCGCGACAAGAAGGCTAAGTTTTAGAGATAATTCCATAATCTACATTCCTCGACGACTCGGAGCCACAATTTTTAAATATCTATCATGGGAAACTCGAAGTCATGGCCGTTCATAATAGAGAGAGAAAATAATTTATTTCGCTAACTCACTTACAATAATGGCTCTAGTCTATTGCGTATTAAATTTACTATTATAACTTGGGAAAAGGCCTGAATTAAAGACAGTGCCCGGCACACTCCCCTTCCTTCCGGTGTGAAACACGCAAAAAGAAATCTAATCAGGATATGTTACCATAGAGGCATTCTGTATGATTTGGAGAGTCGAATTTCTGGATTGATAGTAGGATCCAATTTGAAGCGGGCCCTCTTCAAAAGAAATCTCTTTAATCATTCCGAAATTCAGCAAAATGTATAACTAATTGAGATTTGTGGCAAGAGTCTTTAAAACTGTGGCAAGAGTCAGGACAAAACAATATGGACGTGTCCACCTTTTAAGTAGGTACTAAAGACGGACCGAGTATAATAATCTTGAATACTTCAATCACTTTATTGAGTCCCTGGTTATTTTCTTGGCAAACTCTAACAAGGGAAAACGTTTAAAAGACATCATAGTTTTAATTGGTCCTATGTTACTCTGCTGTTGTAAAATATGAAGTACGTTTGATCATAATAGTAAAGGATGAAACTTTTTCACTCAGCTGAATGTATTGAAATCTAACTATCATTACTATAGAGTTGAGAGTGCAATATATTTTTAACAATATAAAGCAATTCAATAGGCAATACTATTCTACATAGACTACGATTCAAAGATAATAATGGTTGAAACTGCAACGCTAGCGAGTCATTGGAGAGCAATGACACACGCTTGATGTACATTCCGTAGCTATGAAACTTTTCTATCCATTATTGTATTCCAGTCGGAAATCTCTACCACTGAATTATATTAGTGAACTAAAATGGATTCAGTTGAACTGAATAAACCTAAGATAAGATTATAATTGTATTAATCACGGAAGGTAAACTAATAAAGAATAGGGATATCAACAAAATAAGATGAAATATAAAGCGAATAGAATATAAAATGTGAGGCCTTAGACATTATTCTTATTATTTTATGAATTGGAATATATATTATCTATTATGTACTAACTCCTAACTATGTGAATGTATAATTCTTAACTATGAATGGATGAGTATTAAGCTATTGAAAATGGGTATAGTATAGAATATTATGATAAATCGTCTTATGCTAAATAACTTATTATTATTAGAGACATCATTTACATACATAGTATTATGACTGTTGATGACTTCAAAAATTGATCATCACCCGATTTACCAAACAATCAATTATCTACTACCGTGGGAAAACTGTACAATCATTTACCACGAGTATGCAGCCGATCAAAGAAATAAAATTAAACCTAATTCACCTACCTAAATATATTTAATATTACGAAGTTAATAACATAATTTAATGACTAATCTAGTTGCGCAAGTTATTTACATTCCGGAATTTCTTCTATATACATTATATTGTCACGTAACAAAATCTTTGACTAAACCCTTCATGAACCCGTAATGAATCCTTCTAACAAATACGGTAAATATCCTTTTATCATAACTCGTTTTTCTCTTTTCTCCTTCTCATTCATTAGGAATCATCTCGTTGAGTGTATAGAGACAAGGCTATAGAGTGGCGCCATACTCACAAAAACTTATCCAATTATAACTCACGACAAAAAATCTTGTCTTCAATAGACTGATCTGTTTCCTATTTTTTTCTGATCTGTTTCGGATATTTTTCAACATGACTCAAGCGTGATTTTGCATTATAATATTCCAGTAGGAAACCTTCACGACAGAACGCTAGTCAAAACAGAACTATGATCAAGTGCCAGGCTTTAATCGACAATAATAATTCTGTATTTCGCTTCTCACTAGAGTACGTGACATTTTCTCTAAACACTGGAAGCATACTTTTCATCGCATGATTTAATAATATGAAAGTTCAGCTCTAACTTAGCATTGTTGGACTGCTACTGCTTGCCTTCTGATTACCAACATTATTGAATTTACCAACACATTAACACATTAATAGGCTACTAATACACTATTACTGATTCTCAAGTTCACTGACATTTTCAACCTTACTGGAGCCTCACATAATTATTTCTCAACAAAAAATTTCATATCCAACTAGTTACAATCACTCTACTAGATCTCAAAATATCTCAACTTATTCACATGGAAAACTTGATTGCAATTTTACTATTCATCATTAAAAAAAATTGATCATTTCATTAAAGATTTTCCTATTTTTTTTATTTATTAATTCTTTTTGACTACTTATCTCTAAAGGGTCCTACTACTGTTAATTACCTCAATTTAATTTTCCCAACAAAAATTCTATTTCTTTTTGACACGAATTTTCCTACATATTTCTACTTTCACTGATAACCATTTTAACATTACCTAGGTACTCGGAAAAGTTTCTCTGTTATTTTATTTGTATACCTTAACTAATCACTTTAAATATTCATTGTCTAAAACCTTCAATTTCCGTTACCATATACCAAATTTCTAAGCAACTTTAAACTCAATAATACCCCTTTTTTTCCAATTTTTATTTGTGTTTTTGCGGCTGACTTTCCTACCAAACATTAACGAACCTTTTGACTGGGCTTCCCTAAACTGCATTACGCTGATTGTTTTCCTTACAATCACTACGAAGACTCACTAAATAATATTCTAGATTTCGGTTTACGTTATTCTACTGACGAGCCCCATAACTCTCGAATCGTTTACTAGATAGGCAGGACATCCCCTTGTCCTCATCTAAATCTTGAGTCTCAACTAAACAAAAAAAATTCCCCACAGCCTACAGGAAACGTCACCAACACAACGGATCTTTACCCTATCACTATGCATGCCTACCGCAAAAATCACACCTAAAAAAAATATTTCCAATAATAAAACTGATTCACCTTTTCGAGAATAAACATTACTGGTAAAGGGACTTAACAACCTCATCTCAATCAACTCATTTTTATACAAATTTCCAAGGATTTGATTATTGTTTCAACTTTAATCTACAATATCTAATTATTTAGTTTAAACATCTCAAGGCCAAAACTACTCATCAACTTTTCAAAACTACATATCAACAATAACTAATAAAACAGTTTCCTATTTATTCTCTGATAACCTTCGATCTACCTAAACTTATCAAAAAAAATTTCCTATTTTCCTCAAACATTCTCCCATAATAATTTCCGAATTTTCCTAATTTACTTGGGTTGACCTTTAAAATCTCAATATTCCCTTTCACTACTACTATAATGATATTCAACTACCAGACGTGAGACCAGAATACGTACGTTGACATTACAATAATTTCTATCATCATTCACGGAATTACAGAATACAAAAAATTTATTCAGCACTTAGAATCAGTTATTTTCACCTATGCTAGTTTCTTCTACTAATTTTCATTCTACCGTTAAACATTTAATTTGTCAATCAATTTCAATATAAAGTTTCAGAATACTTTCAACTTAAGCCTCAATGATACTTGACTTTATCTTTAAGCACTTCAAAAGATTTTCATTTTAATGGTTTAACATGACTGAATAACTTTCCTGTTTCATCTACAATTATTTAAACTTCAGAAAAATTGGAGTAGCAACTATAAATTATTCATTCAACTCCAAACCTAAAGTATTGACAGTTAGCACGTTCACAAAATGAATTATTAAGTATAGACTCAGAAAAATTGATCTAGTATTATTAGAGTAAGTTATGAAAAATTTAATTTTTTAGAAAATTTGAATTCCAGAGATTTAAATATCTCTAGACAGCAGAGTGGCGCAGTTGTGTGCCTAAGAAGATAAAAAAGATAATTTTGAATAAAATTTAGAATTTAGAAATAGGCCGGCACATCTAGAAAATACCTGAGTCTATACCTAATTCATGCAGGTGAACGGGCTAGAGTCAAGAAAACTTCAATTAATCTTGCCATGCCTGATTTAATAGGTTTATACTATAGAAAAACACTACAATTTGAAATAATAGAAAAATACAAACAGCTTCAATAAACATTGGCAGCTAAAATCGAACAACAGAAACAACAATATCATGTTACTTTGTTGACATTCTTCATCTGATTCGGGGGCGCATTACTATCCCCGTTTAGATAGCAATACGTCACAAAACCAAACAAGATCAGTCATAAAATAACCAATCAATTTCAACATGAAATACTCAAGAAAGAAAAAACCCGTTGAACCCAAATTTCGTCGATAGTAACCCATATAACCCATTTCATAATAATTTTGAATCCCCACTTTTTATTGACATTCTCGAATGAACCTTTGTTTCACTACACTGCACTTTCGTTGGTTTGTACGTTGCTTTATCGTCGGGGTTACAGTACCTTGTTTTTGGCGGTGAGCTTTTACCGGTTGAATTTGGCTTGACGGCGACGTCCTCTTACGTCCCTAGACCTGTCGTCTGAACGGGTGTCTTGAAGCGGTTTTACATAAAGTTGCGGAACCAAAGGGGTGGTAGTACAAGAAGTTGGTTTGGGGACACACATGAACCGCTGTAAATAAATGTATTACAGCATTAATTTCTAACTCTTCCTACAATTCATCAAAAGCTAAAACAGGAGTTTATTCTGTTATTCAATTTAGATTTTATCTTGACGTTCTGATTTCATTCTCAAAATTGAATTAAAACGGATTTACTTGCCAGAGTGTCATAAATATACAATGCAACTTTATGAAAACACTCGTAATAAATTAATATAATGCTTTTAGAAAAATGAATACTTCATTAATTATGATGTTAACTTATAGGATATTTTTCGTTTGGTTTGCAAAATCAAATATAATTTTTCATATAGTAGCTCGACTAGTATTATTGGAAACTTGTGCGCTAGCCAACATTTATTTTATTTATTATTTATGAACTATAGGACGCAATCCAAGTGTAAATAACGGGCACTCGCCCAAAACTGCTCAGAACCTTAATTAAAAATGTACATTCCAGAGTTTATGATTTGATTTACCTACAAATACAAGTCCAAAAACTAGTATCAACTGAAATTATGAATTTATCACCTAATAAAACAAGACACTTTATAACACAATAAAAGAAAAAAATATTGAAAATTTCATTTTAAGGAAAGATAATGTTTGCCTTATAAGATTCATCTTGTGGAAAGTTTTTTCCTTTAATTAAATAAAATTAGTAGACACATAGAAAATAATCTGAATTGTATTAAAATTTGAACATTCATTAATATTAATTTCCTGGAGAAGAAAAACTTTCTTCTTCATCTATTAAGATTTCTATCATAAAAAATTTACTAAATCATTCAAAAGCCTTAATGACATAAGAAAACAGAGTCTGAAAAATATAAATTAAAAAATGTCATAAACTCAATATGAACAATTCTTAAAAGTTTCATTCCAATTTAAAGGCTATCTTCCTGACTTGCAGCAATACTCTACGATAATATATCTCCAGAAACAATAACTCAAATGTAACGTAACTGAAAACTTTCCATACTTCTGTAGAAAAAAATTTATAAGTATCTTCCATCACTAATAAAATCAAAAGGATTATTCTCAATCAATATTATTAACTTGAAAAATAACAGGCTTAATTAATTCAATACTCTTATGGAAGTTTCAAAATTGATTGAAAATTCCCTAAATTATATTTTAACCTTATTTTACGTACCTTAGCGGTTATTTGAAGAAACAATTATTCGTACATGATGAAGAAACACAATTAAACCTTTCAGGACATGGCACTACTAGTAAATTTAAACATTAATAAAAAATAAACTTGCTCCTACATTAACTACTGAAATAAACTTATAAACCTGCCCAAAAAGGGGGAAACATAGTGACTACATCTTTACTCTCGTAGTGCTCCTAGCAAAGTGTCCTCCGAAACGTAATCTGGTCTTGCGCGGCTGGGGAATCCCCACTACTGTATTTAGAAACAGGTCTCCTATTGGGCGAATGGAATCAATTTGACCAATCGTCGCGTGGCTTCTACAGCCTTTGGACCAAATAGTAACTGCAAAATCGGTAGTTTGTTATAATTTCATTGCTTGCTGTTTTCCAACTTATCGCACTTTATGTGGCGCCAGGAAGGCTACGTTTTAGAGATAATTCCATAATCTACATTCCTCGACGACTCGGAGCCACAATTTTTAAATATCTATCATGGGAAACTCGAAGTCATGGCCGTTCATAATAGAGAGAGAAAATAATTTATTTCGCTAACTCACTTACAATAATGGCTCTAGTCTATTGCGTATTAAATTTACTATTATAACTTGGGAAAAGGCCTGAATTAAAGACAGTGCCCGGCACAATATTCCGCCGCTCGATGTTTAAGCTTTCAGTTTACTAGAGATTGATAATGCCCTATCAACCGAAACTAGTATCTCGAATTGTTGTCATGAATCAGTGGTACAATACCGATCCTATAAATTTTGTAAGTTACAATAAATTGAATAACACAGTTGGTTTAGTCAAGTCCACTTCTGTGTTGAACCCACCACATCATCAACTAACTGTATTTGTTGGTTTCAACAAAAAACGACTGCAGTCCTGTAATTGAATTCATAAAAGTGGAGTTGTAAAATAAAACTGTGTTTTTAAATATAAATAAATATAAAGAAAATAAAAATCTCAGTACCCTTTTTTTGAAATATTTTATCACAACATGTTTCGGACATTTATGCCATTTTCAATTGATATGAAGTAAATAAATAAATACTACTGGGAGATTCTTTTTTTGATCATATGTTAGTGTCTTTACTTTCCTTGCCCTTTTACCATAGGTAAGGAAAGTATTGCTTTCTGAAAAAAATTAAGCTACTCCAATTTCTAAATTTCTATACGTTTCAAGGTCCCCTGAGTCCAAAAAAGTGGTTTTTGGGTATTGGTCTGTATGTGTGTGTGTGTGTGTGTGTGTGTGTGTGTGGTGTGTGTGTGTGTGTGTGTGTGTGTGTGTGTGTGTGTGTGTGTGTGTGTGTGTGTGTGTGTGTGTGTGGTGGTGTGTGTGTGTGTGTGTGTGTGTGGTGTGTGTGTGTGTGTGTGTGTGTGTGTGTGTGTGTGTGTGTGTGTGTGTGTGTGTGTGTGTGTGTGTGTGTGTTGTGTGTGTGTGTGTTGTGTGTGTGTGTGTGTTGTGTGTGTGTGTGTGTGTGTGTGGTGTGTGTGTGTGTGTGTGTGTGTTGTGTGTGTTGTGTGTGTGTGTGTGTGTATGAGTGTATGTGCGTCTGTGTACACGATATCTCATCTCCCAATTAACGAAATGACTTTACGATATAAGTATCCGACACGAACAATTTCGATCTGATGCAATTCAAAATGGCGGCTAAAATGGCGAAAATGTTGTCAAAAACAGGGTTTTTTGCAATTTTCTCGAAAACGGCTCCAACGATTTTGATCAAATTTATACCTAAAATAGTCATCGATAAGCTCTATCAACTGCCACAAGTCCCATATCTGTAAAAATTTCAGGAGCTTCGCCCCATCAATTCAGATAGATTCCCAATTATCAGGCTTCAGATACAATTGAAACGAAAAAAATCAAGTGGAGTAGATTGAGCATGAAAATCTCTAAAATTAATGTTCAGTAACATTTTCACCTAAAATTGAAAATAAGCTTTAAATTTGAGAAAATGTGATTATCCAATTGCAAATTATTGTTGATTCTATTAAATCACTAGCCGTCAGGCTCGCTTCGCTCGCCATATCCGTCTAGCCTGGACCCCCGACTGGATTATCCAAGAATGAGATCAGCAGGCTCGCTTCATTTTTCATTATTTGAGCATTTTTATCATATGTTAGGACGATCCAGTCGGGGATCCAGACTAAACGCCTGGCTAAACGGATATGGCGAGCGAAGCGAGCCTGACTGCTAGTAATATAATATTCCCAGGATTGAAGTAGCAGTGCCCAATCAATTTTTTCGCGATAAATGCATTTAAATCTTCATTTTGTTGCCAACCTAACAAAGTCAACTCAACTTAATGCCAACCTGACAAAATTATTAATTTAGTTGCCAGTTAACAACTGTTTCGAAGAGGTACTCTATCTAGATTATAGTTCTATAGTGACATATGATATGGAAATTTCAATTATAATTAGGAGATTGGGAGAAGAAGAATATACATGCTAAAAGACGAACTTTAAACCCTTAAAAACAACCCTTAGAGTTAAAATATTGCCAAAAGATTTCTTAGTGCGCCTCTAAAGGGCCAACTGAACATACCTACCAAATTTGAACGTTTTTGGTCCGGTAGATTTTTAGTTATGCGAGTGAGTGAGTGAGTGAGTGAGTGAGTGAGTGAGTGAGTCAGTCAGTGAGTGAGTGCCATTTCGCTTTTATATACATAGATTCACTATGAAGAGATAGCAGACCTCATGTGTGTCTCCAGCGTTATTGCCCTGTCACCAGCTGGCTCAAATCGTTGAATAGTAGACTTGAGATGCGCGGGAATACTAGCGTCAGGTGATCAATTTTCATAACGGCAAGGAAAGTTGTGTGAGTGCGCCACATCAGATTTTTTAATTATGGTTGAAATCCACAACATCAATACACACTCAAGAAATTCACGTGAACTTCTTTGTGACAATTTATATTCAAATAACCACTTGTCGGAGAATGTTTATTCCCTAGTGATCAACCATAATCAAGAGGCTTCTAATAGAATGTTATTGGACGGCTAGTTGAGACTGATTTGAATAGTTTGCGAGGAAATTGAGGCACAGTGAGCCGAGCTGTGATATGAGGTATTGATTGACGTGGCTGTTGAGTCTGGAAACAGCCATCAATGATCCCCTTGATGGCCGTTCTCATTAAAGCCTCATTGTAACTTGGTCTGGGACACTCTCTACCAAACTTATTGGACAGTCATTGTAAACTCCGCTAACACTCAGCTCGTGAAACTGCACTTATACACGCACAGTATGACAATGAGATGCGCTCAAACTCATTACTGTAACTTGTAACACATGAAAACTGTTGAACCTGAAAACGTATTATATAGTTAGACTTTTCGATTACATGATATTTCTGTAGGAAAGGGCTCCATGAATACCAGCTGATCTGTAAGGTCTCATGTTCACTGGAAAACTATTTTCACTTTCCTTGCCCTACTACCATAGGTAAGGAAAGTATTACTTTCCGAAAAAAATTAAGGTACCCCAATTTCCAAATTTCTATACATTTCAAGGACCCCTGAGTCCAAAAACGTGATTTTTGGGTATTGGTCTGTATGTTTGTATGTGTATGTGTCTGTTTACACGATATCTCCCAATTAACAAAATGACTTGAAATTTGGAACTCAAGACCCTTACACTATATGGATCCAACAAAAATAATTTCGATCAAATGCAATTCAATATGGCGGCTGAAGTGGCAAAAATGTTGTCAAAAAGAGGGTTTTTCGCGATTTTCTCGAAAAAGGCTCCAACGATTTTGATCAAATTTATACCTAAAATAGTCATTCATAAGCTCTATCAATTGCCACAAGTCCCATATCTGTAAAAATTCCAGGAGCTCCGCCCCATCTATGCAAAGTTTGATTTGAAATTCCTATAGTGTGGTCCACGTTATAATGGCAGTGGATAAAGATAGAAGAATAGCGATGCCAATTCTCTGCATTAATTAATTATATTTCTACACTGTCAAAAACATTATTGTCATCGTTGTGGACCTCGAAAAGGATAGTACCACCTGCTATGTCGGTTGATAGACAAGGATAGCAATACCAAAGTTGATTATAACGT
This sequence comes from Nilaparvata lugens, assembly GCF_014356525.2. Classification (NCBI taxonomy): domain Eukaryota; kingdom Metazoa; phylum Arthropoda; class Insecta; order Hemiptera; family Delphacidae; genus Nilaparvata; species Nilaparvata lugens. The sequence continues at coordinate 18,816,342 of NC_052511.1, read as the reverse complement.
GGACCTCACTATAATTATCAGGCTTCAGATGCAAATTAAACAAAAAATTCAAGTGGAGAAGATTGAGCATGAAAATTTCTACAAATAATGTTCAGTAACATTTTCAGCAGACCTCGTGTGTCTCCAGCGTTATTGTGTTGTCACCAGCTGGCTCAGATCTTTGAGTAGTAGACTTGAAATGCGCGTGATCACTAGCGTCACAAGATCAATTTTTATAACGGCAAGGAAAGTTGTGTGAGTATGCCACACTAGATTTTTGAGTTAAGCTCTTGGATCATGGTTATAATTGGTTCACGATTATAATTTAATGAGATTAATTTGAAAGATTGTGAAAATTTATTTTGTGATGTTAGATATTGAACATGATGTGTGAAATAAATCATGAGGTGTGAACATAACCCTATTTTTGGACAATTTCTATCTAAATTTGGGAAAGGAACAGTTTTGGGCTTTAAGCCTGTTGTTCCTCTCCCAATCATAACTTTCAATCAGGCTTTAGAAAATTCCATTCAACTGAGACAGCTCTGCTTCGTGTCACTGATGATATAAGGTTAGCTATGGACCAAAGAAAATGCACCATCCTCACCCTATTTGATTTTTCTAAAGCATTCGATACCGTTGATCATACAGTCCTTCTGAATAAGTTGGCTATTCTTGGTTTCAGTCACAACTCGTTAGTTTGGTTTAGATCCTATCTATTACGTAGGAAACAATGTGTATCTGTCGGTGACAAAAAGTCAACTTGGAAAAACGTTATGCATGGAGTACCACAAGGTTCAATTTTAGGCCCTCTCCTCTTCACTTTGTATGCTAATGACCTTTCTTCCATTATCAAATTCTCCAGTTTCCATACTTATGCAGACGACCTTCAAATCTATTTAAGCTGTCCCATAACAAAAATTAATGAAACAGTTGGAATAATGAATCAGGATATCAATTCGATAGTGGAATGGACAAAGAAAAATGGCCTTAAGCTTAATCCCATCAAAACACAACCCATTATAATTGGATATTCTCGTCTTATAAACAATATTGACCTCGAATCGATTCACAAAATTAGTGTAGACGGTAATGATATTCCTTACTGTAGCTCAGTTAAAAATTTAGGCATTATTATGGATAATACTCTTGACTGGTCAGAACAAGTGAACAAAACTTGTAAAAAGGTATTCTCAGCCATGCATGCATTGAAGAAAATGCACGATATCCTCCCTAGAAACATTAAATTATTATTGGTTCAATCTCTCATCTTCCCACATTTAATGTATTGTAATTCTGTTCTTAACGATATGCAAGTCACTCTGAATGATAAACTACAGCGTTGCCAAAATTATTGTCTACGTTTCGTCTACTCTCTCCAACGCCATGATCATATCACCCCAGCCCACATTGCTAGTTCAACATTAAAGCTTCCCGATCAGAGGCTTTTTCGAATAGTCAAGCTTGTTAGAGATATCTTGAAATACGGTAATCCAATCTATTTTAAAGATGATTTCAAATTTGTCTCTGAAGGTAGGAGGATAGATGCTTCACATACTAGAACCGGAGAAAGTACTTTAAGGATACCCAATCATCGAACTACTATTTTCACAAAATCCTTCTTAGTCAGTGCCTGTCGTGCATGGAATACACTTCCTGTTTCTATCAGGTCTATCGAGAGCCGAGCGAGCTTCATACTGACTTTAAAAAAACATATTTTGGAACAAATGACTGAAACTGTCCGGCCCTAGAACGATCACATGACAACCATCCCTCACCCATTCCACCAATATAAACCTTTAAATCATGTTATAGAACGAATTGTATATATATATTATATAAACTCATGTTATTTCAATTATCCACTGCATACTGCTGTATATTACTGAAAGTTGATAACCCTGATCTACTTTCAGCCTACTTCATCTTATTAATCAATTATTTGATCTTATCTACCTATATAATTATTTTACTTTATCAATTTTCTTTTTTTCCCTTTAATATTCATATTGATTGAAACTTCCACAATATTTCCATTAATAAATAAATCCTTTAAATAACGAAATTAACGTTTTGGTAGAGAGTTAGTGGGGAGGATATTTTTAATATTCTTTCCGAAGAATGGACATTGATATGTCCAAAGCTCCGCCAATTTATGTAGATGCATAACAATATGATTATTATCTATTGTTATTATATTACAAATTGCTTTTTCATATCATATACAGTTCAATAATTATTTTCTTAGTCTATATTATGTAAATTCATCTATAATTTGCTGTATTGTAAGCTATTGTATATAGTGTATAAGCTAGTATATATTGTAATCTACATAAATAAAGTACTCAATCAATCAATCAATCAATCAATCAATCATTCATAGTTGAGAATTATATTGTATGTATCATTGTATAAATAAATTATTTCTTCTATGATAATTGAATAAAAGTAAGATCAAATTTCAAAAGATGCTCAGTAGTTCTGGCTACATGCATTCAGTTTTGAGTTTTATGATTTTACAAGTAAAATTTGAACCATAAAACCATGAAACTGCAATGGATAGTCAACAAAAAAAATACCAATAACCACCTTTTTTGATTAGTAATGGGACCCTTTGAATAAGATCCTATTGAAACCATCAGGAGATACTGATAAACAGAATTGTTGACTAGACGATTCCTCATATCAATAAATTTCACTCAAACTGCACGGTAGCTATACATGCATATTTCAAGTACTAATTCCCCATAGCCTACATGATAATGGAATCATCTTTTCATCATCCAATGATAGTAATGAATTCATTCTGTTGTAGCAATAAAAATCTATTGCATCGGCTTATTTCTAGGAATTTCTTTTTCGTTTTCTCCAGTCATCAAGCATCGTCAACCTTCAAAATTCCCAAATAACTATTCCTGTACCGGAAATTGAGTGGGGATGCAGGTATGTGTGATTTTATAATCTAATATTAGACAAGATTAACATTTCATCAAAATTTGGGAGAGAAATTGTACAGGATCAACCTAGCTTTTCCTCCATGGTCATAATTATATTATGATTGTAGTGTCACAAGAGATGAATGAATAAATAAATCAAAAAAATTCTATACTAAATAGTTTGTTCCAGTGCGCAAAGTGACAGTTTTCTGCACCGAAAAAACGTTTACGCACGAGCCGTAGGCGAGGACGAATGGTTTCTTAAGTGCATCAGAGGAACTTTGCGCACGTATTTCACATTAAATTTTTCCTACAGCTACCATTGAATATGAAAAGTGGTTGATTATGGGTAAAATGATGGCTAAGATCCATCAAATGTTTGTCTGTATAATTTTGTTATTAATAACAACTTTAATTTATTTTAAACTTGATAATCCAAATGAAAATAAATAATCGATAATTTATTCAAATTAATCCAATTTATTTGAAAGTTTGAATAATTTTGAGTAAATCCTAATTTATAAATAATTTTTCAACCAATCAATTTATGAATGAAAAAAATATTATTTGAAATAATGAATAGTTAATAATATTCAAAATGTATAATTTAATGAGTTCACATTTTTATTTCTTTGAAAATAAGAAAAAATATAGATAGAACAAATTTGCATTCAAAATACACGCCAACAATGTCAACAGCTGATTGGGATAGCTGCAAGATAATACGCAAAGTATTAAGAGTACGCAAAGTAATACTTTGCGCACTAGAGCAGAAAAGTGATTCTTTGCGTTCTGTAATCAGTGCAGGAATGGTCACTTTTCAAGGTAACTGTAGGAAAAATAGTTTTTTAATAGTTTCCCATTTATTGATTCAAATTGGACTATTTTTCATAGAATTCGTAGAATGATGGTTGAGTTACTCTATGTAAAGTCACTTCTTATTCTCCTACAAAAGTGTAGAAGTAGAGCAAATTCGTAAATTCGACGAGGCCCCAGCCAGTCCCGTTCCCGTCTCGCAGGATTTACCGTTGTTTCGTGCGAAGGGCGTATCTCCCATATCGTACTCGCAGAGGTACGATTCTGAAAATTCAAAGTGCTCCAAGGAATTCGCCAATGGATGTTCATGGAGGTGATGAAACGAAGAACGAAACAAAAGGTGTAAGAAACCAGACCAAGCGTGTAAATTACGCGCGTGTGTGCGTGGGCGGGTGTGAATCTTATTGTGTGTTGAGTGCATGAGAATTCGGAAAAAAGCAATGGTGTAATTCAAGCCGGCGCTCCCTGTGTTTTTCAGCACCCGTTCCATTGTTCTGCTTTTCGGGGCCCGAAAGGAATTCCTTCAGGAACTAAAGGCTTATTGCTAACTTGTAGCCTCTTGTGCCATAAACCTAAAAGGTTGTTGTGCGTTCATAAATTTTCCACCCGGAAAATGCATTCGGCTTTTCACGCTCGACGAGAAGCTTATTTGAACCCAGACCATCCAGATAAAATTAAACCTTTCAAGTAATCATAATTCATCTATATCAATAATCAATCACAAATTCATTTATCAATACAATAATAATTCCGATGATCTATAATATCATCATATGAAAGAGGAACACAAAGCTTAGGAGCTTAGGTTATACTATTCAGCTTACTAATCTATTGATCAAGCAATCATTCATTCATCAATGCAATTATTATAATGATCTATAATAATGTATATTATAGTCTGAAAGAGGGAGAATAAGCTTAGCTTCTTCTACAATTCCTCTTACTTTTCTTTACACCTTTTACTTTATCATATTTTATAATTCAGAATTTATTACACAACTTACAGAAAAGTAGCACAGGCTTATAAGCCCAGAACGGTTCTAATTCTAATTTAAACAACAGTCCAAATGTAGCTAGGTTATGTGGCACTTCAAAATTCTTCAATTACACGATCAATTTAAAATTCAAAACACACTAAAATCATTTTTCATTTTGATTGGATTTAGTTGAAAATACTATGAGCCTAAATGTGATGGGCAACATAGATCATGGAAAACGATAAATTGATCAAAAACTAATCTTTGAATAGAACTATTATAAAGGAAAAAATGTAAATCGAGGAGTCAATGACATTATTCAGTATGACTTATGGCTCTGAGAAGACTGGGAATAATAAAATAATTTGAACAGTACATCAAAACAAATCTCAACTCGTTATTGATAAATGATATGGATATTCACAATTACAGAGGAACTACAATCAATTTTTCTTGATTACCAGGTAAATTCGTGGTATTAAGAGAATCAAATACAGCAGCTCTTGTGATAATATTTAGTTATTGGCTGCATTTTGATTGATTGAATTGATTGGACTACACATGCTGTTGACAATCACAATACCAGAGCTACGTCATTGATAATTAGAAATATCATCAATTGCAGGTAGACATATCAACTACCATTACAATCATAATTTACTCTGCAGAGAACCAATTTCATCTTTCATCCCAATTTTGTGCGGAGGGATTCTTTATTCAATGCAAGAGCTATACTTAAAATATTATGACAAGCATTTATGGTAATGTACCATTATAAGAATTATAACACCGAGGTACCTGCAGACTGACTCATGCGCCTCTAACACGCGCATTTCCCTTCTCATAATATCTTCATTTGTACAGGAATAGTGAGATACAGATATGGAAAGCATAGCATCAGGAGAATTGAAATGCATGTGTTAGTGGCGCTTGAGTCTTCAAGCACCTTCACATTATTCCAGTTTCACTATTAAGGTGCGTACAGATTTACGCGCCACGAACATGAGCAATTCACTTTTAATCAGCTGATGCCAAGCTTTTCATATCTATATCTTATACCGTTTATGTAAAAATACAGATATAGTCAGCTGATTAAAAGTGAATTGCTCATGTTCGCGGCGCGTATATCTGTACGCACCTTTATATGATTCTAATTTCTTATAAGATCTATTATTCACAGTGCCTTCGAACACCCACAACCTTTGAAGAATGTTCATATTATTCTAAATCGTTCGCTATCGTTTGCTGAAATTTAATCATCCAATACTCTACAATCGTGGAAATGAGAGATTCCAAATTGGATCATTTCAAGGGAATTATTCCGAATTGTACATTTGAATAAATAAATGTTTATTTCCCAGAAAAAACTAAAACTACTACATCAATTACAAAAAATATTAGATAGTTTACAATTACATACAATAAAAATTTCTTATAATGTGTCCTCTATATGTTAGGTCTTTTCTGTGTGTAAATTGACCTACTCCACCATGGTGTACCATGTTCTAGAGTAGGTTTTGTTTGTTTTGTTTTTGTTTTTTTGTGCGGATTAGTAATTAGTTAGTGTTTAGTAAGTCATTATTGTAGATATATTGGCTCGTCAAATATACGAGTATTCCTATTATGCAACAGATAGCAATTACTCAAGATTTTAATCATGGCCATGGAACTAATCTCACCAAGATTTCAATAGTTCTCCCCTCCATGAGGTTCCTCAAGTCTCGGAAGTCGTTTTCTCAGAATTTTCCTCTCCATCCCTTACCAGCCCTTCCTCCCTCTACCTAGATCCCCAATTCAATCTTCTTAGCCAAGCTTGTAGAGGTCTAAAGAAGGTGCAGTAACTAAAGTAGCGAGAGAGATGTCCTCCATCCCATAGACCGGAGACCTGACACCAAACAACCACAATTCGTGTGCCTCTCAGCCCCGAAAAGCCGCAGATAATGAGCAGGTTACGGATACAGCCGATGGATGAGCTGCTTTCGCTTCTGCTAACTAGACTTGCGGCTGAATTCCAAGACTTGGTCGTCTACAACACTTTATTTCCCCTCGCAAGCAACCGAGATAGCTGCTGGGTAGTTTGGAAGGAGGAACAGCTATTCAGTCCTACACTCTTGATTTATTTCGTCAATCTACTCTACCTGAGATTTTCATCTGGAGACAACAATGGTTTGTCAATTTGGTTCGCTTGTATCAGCATAAATTCATTACACCCATTGGAGTGAGTACACTCAACTCCTCAATGATTAACCGGAATCTTCATATGAGATTCGTCATTCAACCGCAGAATTATTATTTTCAAGGTTTGAATGGATGAAGCGAATGATAAAAATCTATTATTTATATCTTTGATAGCATCTATCCATGTCAGTTTCTCAAATTCAACTTGAGTTTATTCAATTGAAACCATTTTCTCAAAGTTTCTCGTGAAAGTATCACTTCATCACATAATCAAATTCAGAATTCCTTCAATTTGATTCCAACTTTCAGATAGAAAACTACGAGTACCGGTTACACAAAAGCCTGTTCATGAATGAATGACATGACAACCAATCAGAGAAGGCTTTTTGAATTGAAGGCTTCTCTGATTGGTTAACCTTCAATTCAAAAAGCCTTCTCTGATTGGTTATTGTTCCATTTAATCACGGTTAAATTAAACAAGCTTTTGGGCAACCGAGCATTACTCTGATATAGAGTGCATGGTTAAAAACGTATAATTACTAGAATTCGTATTATGGATTAAATCTCCTACACCGCTTCCTTCAAACATAACATAAAATGATGATATTGTAGATTGAATTCTCCATTGAATTTCTCACCACATAATCTACTTGAAATTTCTATCAATTTGATTCCAATTTTCCGATGTGTATGGAACTCTTATTCTGATGTGTATGGTTCAAAAATGATGCATAGAATTCATATTATAATTATTGATGACTCATCATCTCTCCAACACTGCTTACTCCAACTATTCTCACTGCTTCTTCTTCATCAAATATTGGTCTATATATCAACATATATATTATCAATTTATTCTAACAGATTACAAATACCAGTCCAAGACTATTGTCATATAAATTTACAATTATTCCTGTTTCCATGAATGAAAATAATTCATATCTAAGCAATGAAGATACACGTTTAGAATATAATTAATCAGTTTCTGTTTTTCTATGGTTTGAATCTTTTATTTGATAAATATACTGAAAATCGATCACGTTTTACATGCATTGTGATTGATACTGATTTGCTATAGATGTGCATTGAGTGTTAATAATCGTTATCGGGGTCATAATAACAACATCATTGTTTTCCTGGCAATGGGTCCATATAATAATAGACGCCTATATTGAATTGGTGCCGATAGCGACACTAGGAATATAGTTGTTGGGTGGAGCTTCGCTCGCCCCATGAAAAGATTGGATGGAGCGGCATTGATTCACAAAACTGTTGGCAGTTTGCCAGTCCGCAATACTTTTTCCTTTCCTCATGAACTTCTCTCTCTTTCCAATCCGCTATGGATCTCCATGTTCACGTCACTCCAAATGGAGTTACACCCTCGAGTAGGAAGTTCATTCAGTTTTTGTATCGGGTTTTACATGTAGAGTGGAGTTTGAACTTCTTCACTTGGTGGAAGTTTTATTCGGATTGACCGTAACAACTTTGTAACTTTGTCTTTTGGATCATAATCATAAAATCTTCATTTTTTTGGCCATAATATTTTAGATTATGAAAGTTCTATTTATGATGTAAGTGTAAAAGCACTGACTACCGTATCCATGAATGTAACTTGACATAGTGTAGGTACTATTCTTCTCATGAAAAAGAAGGGATTATTTGTATTCTAGAAGTAGAGTATTTGTATTCTATCAACATCAAAGACAAAACTGAGTCAACTCATTTCTTAGATACGAATTTGAATCATGACGTTCTTCATTCATTTATTCATTTATACAATAATTACATTATCAAAATGATAGGGAGAGGAAATATAAGGTAATCTTGCGCTATTCCTCTCCCAAATTTAGATAACACATAGTCCGAGATAGGTTATGTTCTGTAGTTCTTTCACAAAATGTTGCACTATACATTACAGCAGAGCTCTTCAACCTACGTCCCGCGGGCCACATCCGGCCCGCCGATAGTCATTGCAATAGATTTTTTTAAATATATATTTATACACATTTTTGACAACAACCACTGTGAGCTCAGTACTCTTCTCTTACTAGCCACTCCATTTCTTAATAAGTGTAAAATTAGCTGTAAACAAGCAGCTTTTTGGATCTACCTTGGTGTGAGCAGACATTTTCGAAAATGAAGTTTGTTAAATCCAAATACAGATCTTCCTTGTCAGATGAACATTTGAAATCAATTTTAATGATCGGAACCACAAAGTTTGATCCAAAATGTGCGGACATTCTAAGTGGAGAACAAATGCAATCTTCTCACTAAAAATAAGTATACTCTTTTAGCTTGGTAACTTTTTGTAAATTCGTGAATTGTCAAGTTGTCTTATCACTATTTTATTTAACTTGCTAAATACATGTATTGTCAAGTTTTCTTATGGCCTTTTTACTTTTTACACTTTGACCTTTTGACTTTGTATTAAAATGAAATGAATTAGTTTCTTTCTTCCTGTGTTTTAATTAAACCTTCTTAAAACTCCTTATATTATTTCAATTAAAATATAATAATTTTACACTTCCGAAGCCCCCCGTCGTGTGTGTCCCCACAAGTCAAATTCCACATACATCATTGTTATTGGCCCTCTAAGCCTCCCAAGAATTAACAATGTGGCATTTGGATGAAATAGGTTGGAGACCCCTGCATTACAGTGATAATTCTTCTATTTTTCATATATAGTGATAATACTTCACTTTTCACACCTTAGAAATGTCGTAATAAAATATGCTGAATGATCATCATTAAATAAATTATCGAATCTGCAAGAAAGCGTGATAATGATCTGAAATATTTGACCAGAGAAGACTGAGAATTTGACTATAGAAGTTCGATGAACATAGAACAACAAAAATGTATCGTATATTTGACTGGAGAAGTTGAATGAACATTCAATCAAAAATGAGTTTAGTGTTTGAAAACATTCTGTGAACTATAAAGCAACCGTAAGTATGAAAATTATATTAAAATGATTCAAGGATCTACATAATTTTTGCCATCTTGATGATATGATGATATGAACGTATTAGGTGTTTGTCATAGAAGAGAAGTATTTGTAAGAACTTTGTGAGTAATAAATCTGGACTCTGGGGAAAGAATGAGTTCAGTTTTAATAAAGAGATATGGCTTGTACATACATAAACCGACCAAAAACACAACCAATATAGCTGAAGAGCTTATGAATCCAGATAAGGCATGTGCATATTAATCTGTATATGAGATGAGACAGGTACAATACAGTATGTCCTCTGTTCAGGGTTTCCAACGCATCATTGCTACACATCGAAAAAAGTATGTCCGTGCCTCATCCTTTGATAAAATCGCACTCTACAAAAATAAATAACGTAGCTCTCAAAATGAATTCTACCCGAGCCTCAGTAATTCAAAATTGATAAAACCGTAAAAAAGTGGAAGAATGGGAGTGAAATGGAATTATTATTGGAAGAGAGGATTGCCGAAGTGGAATAACGAGGGAAGGGTTCGGTTGTTAGGGTCGGAAAGAAAGCTTAGACCGTTTGAACGAGTTGAAATGTATTTCGGCCGAGTTTTAGGACCCTTCAGAAACCAACTCCACTGTCTTTCTATCGATATAATTACAAATCCCTTTGAATATCTCCTCTGAGTGTCCTCTCACTCCATATTATTCAAATCTCTATATTGAGGAACAAGCTGAATAAACACGATTTTATTCTACGGCCGAGTAATGAAATCAATGCTCATTCGTCTTCATCAGATTCGCGGAATGAATTTCTTTGACTGAAAGTATGGATTTTTTTATTTTTTCATATCCTTGTATAATCTGTTCGACGACGGAATCCCAATTCACAGATAACATAAGAAAAGTAAACTAATGGAAAATGGTGGGTTGGTTTATTGAATATCCACTATGAATACGGAATGTTTCAGTTCAGACTCAATCATTTTGACAACTTATTTCCACGATCGATTCTCAGTCTAAAATAATGACTTCGTAGCTTAGGACTCTAATTCCTTATTTTCTGTGTCATACTTATAATTTGGTTCCAATTCATTTTAATTGGGTTCAAACTATTTTTAACATTCCAAACCAACCCAGATTCCAAATTTTTGGTGTGAGTACTGTACTTTTCAAATAGAAGTATAGAAGTATAAGATTAATAATAATTCTATTCAGACTATAGGCCAATCAACTATCTTCATTTGGGAGAGAAACAGTTTTGGAATAATCCTGTTTAGTTGTTCGTTCATCTCAAAAATTGCTTTGAATCCATGTTTTTGTTTAAAAAATGCGAATTCTTATGGCTTTTGTTGGTGAGGCGTCCCTTGCGGGAAGGTCCCACCTCACCTGAAAATATAATTTAAGCCTTCAATGGGCCTTTCAACTGTCTTATTTCAGCTGGAACCGACTATTTGACGTGCCCATCCAATAAAACTTGAATTTAAATGTGGTTGTGTGAATAAAATATTGATATCACCGATAGATTCGAAAATTGAAAGAGCACAAAATATTCAATACTTGACTGGTTAGAGGTGATCCCAATCGCACACCCTCCTCACGTTCATACAGCTGAACGTTCTATAAATTTGCTTAACTCAGTGCGACACGTATTCCATATCCAAGTTGAGAATGAGCTATATCAGTCGGAGAAAAAGTTGTCGGCCGGCAATTTTTGTGGCCCGAAATCAGGATGGAAGCTGCTGAGTGTGTACCTTCTAGGTCACGCTTCAAATATCTTTCAGCTTTTGCAGTATCAACATTGTGATGGTCGGTGGGTCGCCAGAATAGCCAAGTGGTCGGCAGTGAGCAGAATTCGCACCGTGAGGAAAGGTTGGTGTGTAATCGCACGTGAAACTCAGATAGCCCTAGTCCAGAAAGGGCTCCTACCCCTCCTCAAATGTCCCCGAAATATTTTAACCCCAACATCATCCCTTTTTGGGTGCTAGCCACGAGCACACAGACCCCCACCCCCGTTTCCGGACCCTGAGACCACCTTTGGCCTCCAAACAATTAATCAACCTTAGAATCCTCCTCCTGTTCTCCCTCATCCCACAGTTTCTCTCTCACTAAAAACTACTTAAAGGTCGATGTGAAGTTTATCCAGCGGCAGGCAGCATTCCAGAAATTTCATGGAGAACGACACTGAAACCTCGAGTCGACCACTCTTGTGTCTCCACCCGAATTATTAAATTAATTACCGGAATTACGCTGCAGTCTGGTGGAGTAGTCGACCTACATTAGCGGAAAGCTTATGGAATTTATGGCGCATAATTGTTTCGTTGTACCACATAATTGCTTTAAGATGATCATTGCTGCTATTCGGCTCCAGGTTAATGCTATTACGAGTAGATTATATTTGATTTCAAGGCGATGGTATTTTGAAATTAGATGGACTGTGAGGGATATGGAATTGCAGAGTACAGTATTAACTATAACGAAAATTACTGAGAGATAAAAATAAAATGTTTTAATGTTACTTCATAGATTTTTCAATGTAACCTACTTGAATAATCAGTTTGAGGAATTGACATTTGATTTGACATTTAACCATTTGACAAATAATTGATGTTTAGTTTGCGATATTATCAAATTCAGCAGACAAGAGGTCATGAATAAATGCCGATGATTGATGAATAGTCAAAGAAATTTCGATTGAGAACAAGTCATACAATAAATAGAAAGATTAGATGTCAAATAATTCACAAAGTTCCTAATCTAAAAATCAAAATTGTCATTTCTGCTTAGATATTCTGATATTGAAATAATCGTTCAGATTGGACAATGATTTTGTAGCTTATTCTTAAAACGTTAGGTAAACGAGTAATCGAGTATTGAGAGTGATTAATTGCAGAATTGAATAAATATTCAATCAAAATGACTCAGACAAGATGTATTGTTAGGAAGAATCACTTCATACTTTTGAATAAAATCAAACGCGATGAATTGAGGGTGTTTCCTTCAACTCCTTTTTTTAGTTTTTAGCAATAAAATATTTACATATCCACTGACATTGACGTCTCTACATGTAACTTGTAGGCGAAAGGTCATGATCAGGCAAAATAATATTCGAGTCAAATGTTTACATGAGCTACAAAAACGCTTCTATGCTCTCTATCCCCTTCATTTGAATTTAATTATTATGCAGTGTAGAATTAGAGAACTAGAAACTTTTCAGTCAATAATGGAATAATCAACACTGCGAACACGAATAAACATTGCAACAAACTTCCATGATGTTGTTCTTTCATCAACAGTTGGACTGATATTGTTCCAATCCACACACGTTTGAAAATCAACAACTAATTCGTTCACAGTCAATTGTCATCAGCTTTGACTCAAAAGCAAACTACAAAGGCAAAATTGTTTTTCCAGAGTCAATGGAATGAGTGGATCAACTAATAAATCTTAATAAAACAGAAGCGAGCTGCTAAAACGAATGGTATTGCTCCGAGTTGGGTGAACTCTTTTTAGTTTTTGCAGTGAGTGCAGTATTTAGAGCAGTGGAATTGAATTTTCGCCTTTTGTTTTAGTTAGGGGAACCCTGAAATCCAGAGTTGACACGTAAACTATGTTATCTTTGACAATGAAAATCAGTCAGATCGATAGCGGGAAATGTATCAGACAAACTAAATCTCAAGTTGAATTGATTCAAAACTAATCTTGGAGATTTACACCTTGTCTTCTCATACCGTTTATATGTATTGATTGTATTGTATTCCTAGCGATAATGAACGATGAAAGCAGGGGTGACCATCCCCCCCCCTCGAATTTAGGGAAAAATTCAGCTTCCGCTACAGCTATAATTCAGCTTCAGCTGAAACCATACGAAAAAGTTATCAACAGTAGTAATATTAAACATTGATGTCATTCAGTCCCACCCCCACAAAATTCGATTTCGAACTTTTCTAGTTCAGTTGTTCTTAGAATGATGACTTCTATTGCATTCTTATTGTTGTACATTCCTCTCAGGTCAATAACATGAAATTCATGTAGGAATGGCTGAATCAGTAGTAAACTTCTCCGAAACCCAAGAGTTGCCTTGATTTGTCAATGGCTTGAATAGTCACCATATTATCAATCACAGCTCACTACCAATAGGAAGCAAGAAGCTTGAGAAAGTCATCGTCCAATAGGACTGCTCGTTGAATTTGGGGCGTGGCTTACGTTCAGCACAGCAAATTCCATACTTTCTGGTGTCTTGAGTGAGTTCTGCCTTTCTCTGCTAAAATTATTTTTCTCCAAAATTCTCGAAGTGAGAAACCAGTACACTCTATTAAAAATTACAATAATTATGTATATAATAGTGAAGTTTTTGTCCAACTCACAAGTTTCAGTATTATTCAAGAGATTTCTGTTCCATTTCCATCGGAGCTTTTTATCTCACACTCTTGAATGCTTCTGATGGAAAACACGTTTTGAAACTTTCATCTTTGAACGAAACGAAAACTGATGGCTCAAAATTTGTTTTTGACAATCAGAGCATTAATCTGCTATTATCATTTGTTCAATTCGTACGGCAAAGCCAAGAAAACTTCCATTTGCAGCTTTGAGGTTCGAAAGGGGAAGAAAATGTCTAATGAGCGCTGATTCTGGGATGAGAAATGACCATCATCACAGATTATGACATGGCAAGGAGGTTGGAATTCGGAAACGATCAAAGTTTTAGAGAGAATATTGACCTAGCTTGAATAGCGAAGCATTTATCAAATGAAGAAGTTCAAACGAGTTTTAAAATTCGTCTGGTTTTGTTGGAGTATTATTCAATCACATCAAATCAATAAATTGAAAAACTATACAGTATTTAAGACTATTTATACAGTTTGAATCATTATTTAAATCATAATAATAATAATTACATGTATATTATTCATGAGAAATTACTATTCTATCACAATTAAAAAAAATCTTGAAATTAAATGAACTTTACAAGAATCCGATTGGAGCAATGTTTGAATTGGTATTGATTCGACAACCTCATTTTTTATCACTATTACATAATTACTATTCTAAAATTAGTGATTGTGAGTAGACAGTCCAGAAATTGAGCTTGTTGACATTCTCTTCCACTCAACGTGATGGTAACAAACTCACAATTTCTCTCAGTTTATCAAAAATATTGTACAGTATAACGTCAATAATCCGATTAATTGGAACCGGACCCCATCCGGATTATCAAATTATCCGGATTATCGAAATTATGTTAAAAAACGGTCAGCATGCACTATTCAAGAAACAAAGCTGTTAAAATTGCTTATAATTATACAGTATTCAATTATTGGTAGATAGAGTATAAGGTACTGTATATACATTAAGAACACGTTTTTAAAGCACTGTATCGTATTTTATTTACAGCAACAAGTGTACAACGCACAGTAAAAATTTTATTTCTTGCCAAAGACGAATCCGGACCATTGACGGTCCGAATTATCGACGTTCTTCTGTATATGCATTTGCCTAGTATTCCCCGAGTACAATGAAATCTGAATGAATCCTATGAATTCATGGATAATAGCTGTAATTGTTAGTAGTGTGAGATGAATTTGGGTAAAATAGAAAGAGCTAATTTCTTCCTTTAGAAAAAATATTATTGATGCTGAGATTTTTATTATTATTTATGACAGTTATAATCATTCTACTTGAACCAATCAGATGATTCCTGTGACACGAGATGGACTCGTGTTTGACTCCTTTGACAATGCAGAATTATTCTTTCCTAGAGTACTGTAATCACTCATACTTTCCACTGAAACCTTAGAACATTAAACTTTTCCAATCTTCAAGAGGGAGAAAGTTCACAATATAGATCAAATATTCAAAGATAACTTCAACTTCCGAAAGCTGTCGCGAGTAAATTAGTAACGAGCACCATTTTCGAAAAACTTTTGATAACAATTTACAAACTGGTTAATCAACCATACATGGAATATCACAAGTTTCCAGCTCGCAGACGATCAACTAGTTAATTTAGGATATGATACCACCACTTAACTAACAACTACACTCGTAAATCAACATGTAACAGTAATTGGTAATGTCCGTCACTTCATGAATCACTTAGCAGCTTCAGTCTGGATCCAAGGTTGAGAGGTGTCTCAAGACATTTCTCGCTCAGCTTGGAACAGCGGTGCTCAAATTTAAATAGTTAAACAGTGTTAACAACGTATCACCCACCAACTGGAATTAATCCCGTGCTCAGTTACGTCCCAGTTGAATATTTAATATGAATTTGAAATGAGTCCGCACAATTCTCATGGTGTATGGGAATCAAAGTGAAGCTTATGAGTTAAGAGAGAGGATAACGAGAAGAGTTACAGATGGAGAAGGAAGAGTATCGATTCTATAGAAGCATGGCTTTGGTGGATTTAGGAATTAGATGGATCAAACTGAATTGAATGATGTCGGAACAAATTGAACTCATTTGATTGAAACAACATGAATCCAGCGCGGTTGAGGGGATTATTATTATATCGGTGGACTTTCAGTGATCGAGATCTCTGACAACATACGCGAAATGTCCTGCTAATAAAGCTTTTGACATTCATCGCTGGCCTAATCCGATCACAAAATATCAATTTCGGCAAATTCTCTCATTGAATTCATAACTGGTAATTACCAAGTCAATATATCAGTAGCTGATAAGCTTGGGGGGATTGGAAAGAATGTTTTGTAATGAAAAGATAACTTTGTTGCAAGAGCTTTATCGTATTCAACATGAAATACTACCACAAAATATTCAATTTTTCAAAATTCAACTCGCCTTTTGACTGAACCCCAAAAATTATGGTGATTCAGATAACTCGGAATGGAATTGAACCAACCCAAGAGAAGAATGATAGGGAACACAGGAGTTTCCATTACATCGGTCATAATTGAGTGAAATTCATTTTTTATTCAGCTGGAACTGCGAAATTATCAATAATCTACATGAATATCATTGAACGAGCGAAGTGAGGTCTAAGATTCAAGTCGACGGTTTGGCATTTCTCTTAATGTTTAAATGTTTAAATGTTTATATGTTGCGCTTTTACGGCGAAACGCGGTAATAGATTTTCATGAAATTTGACAGGTATATTCCTTTTTAAATTGCGCGTCGACGTATATACAAGGTTTTTGGAAAATTTGCATTTCAAGGATAATATAAAAGGAAAAAAGAGCCTCCTTCATACGCCAATATAAGAGTAAAAATCAGTCTATAGAATTATTCATCATAAATCAGCTAACAAGTGATTACACAGATGTGTGGAGAAGCCAGTCTATTGCTGTATTTCCATGAAGTCTATAGTTTCAATCAGGTACTTGTGGATGAGAATACTGCGTGAGGTCTACTGTTCACAGAACTACTAGTTATTCCATTTTCATCTGGAGTGTTCATAATAATATTGTGATTTTCAATCAATATTGTCTACAATGTGAATATTATTCTACACACAAGACTTCGTTTTCAATTGGCACTCTCGTTGTAAAATCGTTGAAAGCCTATCATTTTTATAGAAATTCTCTTGCTTCCACCATTTGATAACTTTGCCATAATGAATGGGAAGTTATCCAAAATATTGAAAAAACACTTCATACATTGATTATGATGTTAACTCAATGTGGGCTCAACATGGGTACATCATCAGTGATCTACCTCACAATAATAATGATAATATCATGGGCACGTTGCCGTCGGTCCCGGCTGCCTAAATAGCAGTCGTTAGGTCACGTCAGAGGCCTGAAACTGGTCAGTTGCCACTGAAAACTCTGACACCAGACCTGAGCCAGTAATGTCACTCGATATTATTATTATTATATTAATATTTATAATATTATTATTATTATATTTATATTCATAATTATAATTATGAGAATTGTGTGAGAATTGATTATGATAACAGAAAACCGTGTATACTCGAGAAAAAGGCACATGATTCCACATTTTTTTTAGAATTATTGGAAGGGAATATCAACCATTAAAGTATTTTCAAAGTAGATGTTACATGATTTCATAGCTCGATTCGAGCGATTTGAATTTCAATTGAAATAGAAGAGTTAATTAAGTTGATTGGAATGAGGTAAACTAGGAAGCTAGCTGATTGATTTGTCAAATGCAAGAAGAGAACCAGAAGATGGGAGAGTTGATTAATCGTTCCAAGTCTCTTCTACTTGAAAAGTTCTGTTCAAAACTTCCATGTCTCCCTCTAATTTTCCGAACTAACTTTTGAGCTTGAAAAATAGCCGACAACTTCGAGAAAATTCATTTTCCTACGAACTCTACGTCATAATAAGCAGAGCTGACAGTTTGGGAGAAGCCATGAAATTTGAATGGAAAAACAATGCTGTAACTTTATTATTCAAATTGAATTTCTTGTCATGCGATACCCAAAACAAGAAACAGAACAAGTTCGTCTTGTTATTATATCTGCTGATAAAACTTTAATGAGTTAGTTGTTTCAAAGTTCTCAAGTGTAGCTTAAAAGAAATCTATTTCTACAAACTCAAATAATAAGGAATAATAGTTTTGTTGCAAATCTTCTACCAAGTGCTTGAGTCATTGCATGTTTAGACGCAAAACCTTATTGCATATAGATTTGTCTGCTGTTTGAACAAATCATTTTTCCAGTTATATTGAAACTGTAGCCAACAACACACTGCTGGAGCAGTGTTTAAATGTTAAAAATTTTAATTGAATCGATTTATGCTCAATCAATTAATCAATCAATCAATCATCTTTATTCAAATATACATAAAAATGTACAAGAATGCGTCAATTATAAAGAATATTTTCTTGAAAATATAGCATGTCAGTCATAACAAATACAATAGTTCAATAGTTATTGATTCCAGACAAATTTTAACAAAGTTGAGAGCCTCAGTGCTCATCAAAACTAGAACACAACTTCAAAATGAAGCAATCAAGAGTAACAGAAATTCAATTTTTCGAGAAAAAACTTGCCAAATTCACTTTTATTAGTCTACTACGATGATGTCAGTTAAGTGACAGTTAATGTTAGTTAAACTCAGTTCATACCTTATGGGCTATGCCTGTTGTCTCCTCCCAATCTTATTATTTAATATAATTATGATTTGTGATTGTCAATGGAATAAATAGATAAATATAAATAGCTGAATACTTCCAAATAATGCATCCAATGAATAGAAATTATTATTCAAGTGATAAACTAGACGGACTTATCTTGCTCACTAATTTCATTGAATAATATGCTTGTTGTCTTCTCTCAATCATATTATATATTATAATTATGATTTGTGATTGTCAATGGAATAAATAAATAAATATAAATAGCTGAATACTTCCGAATAATGCATCCAATGGATAGAAATTATTTAATCAAGTGATAAACTAGACGGACTTATCTTGCTCACTAATTTCATTGAATAATAGAAATTATTTCTCCCTCAGTATTTTCTTGTAGTATTTTAAACAATTTTGTACTCAATTTAACTTTCGCCTCTATTTGTTACTTTACTGATGCTCAATTTGACTGATTTTAGACTCAATTGTTGAAAATTTGACTGGTGACAGAGGTTTATTTATTTATTCATTTATTTATTTATTCTTTTTATGCTATATATTTATTGTATAGATGTTTAGGTACTTCAGGAAATTATATTTTATTTGTTTTTTTTCAGGTTTTATTATTATTTCTTTTTTGTTTTTTACTATTGCTCTAATTCTGTTTGTGTGAAATTGCAAAAAGACTTATTTTTTTTTTTATGTTAGTTACGAAAATCAAGTGACTGTCTCGTTCATATTATTATGTACAATAGTGTAACTTCAACCACAGCTGTTAAGCTACTGAAGTTCTTTTCTTTTTTTCCATCATGATACTGTTTCTCTAAAAATATTTGTAAAATATGTCAGTGTTGTGAATGAATTTCAATTTCAATTTAATCAAGTGATAAACTAGACGGACTTATCTTGCTCACTAATTCCATTGAATAATATGCTTGTTGTCTTCTCTCAATCATATTATATATTATAATTATGATTTGTGATTGTCAATGGAATAAATAAATATAAATAGCTGAATACTCCCAAATGATGCATCCAATGATTACTATTCATTCAATCAAGTGATGAACTAGATGGACTTATCTTGCCCACTAATTTCATTAAATAATACATAGTAGGCCTAGTAGGCTAGTCCCTTCTTTTGGAGGATTTGGGCTAATTCCATTGAATTTGAGAGTTTTTGCAGGTCGGCGAAGGCAAGACTTACCTATCTTATGGCTCGCACCTGCAGGTCACACACATCTCGGCCACACCTGCAAGTCAAACGAGAGAACTGAATACTATGATAATAGAAATACAGGATCCTCCAACTTACAAAGAGATGTGAATAGTCACGTTTCAGCTGAAACAATAATTATTATTCTTTCAAAGATGAGAGCAGAACTTCTCTACAATCAATAAGTCAGCAATCAACTATATTAGAAGAATTCATATTCATACTCTTACCTGATTAATATAACCTATATTCTACCTAATATCATAATTGACCGAGCGGAGTGAGGTCTAAGATTCAAGTCGACGGTTTGGCATTTCTCTTAAATGTTGTAACGATTTGAAATTCGGATGGATAAATAAAAATTCCTACTTGAAGAAATTTATAGGTCTAAGTGGAATAATAGGCTAATATCGCCAAAGAAGATAAATGTTGAAGATTAGATAATAACAGGCATCATGGCTAAATTTATAACGGCCGAATAGAAATGAAAATAATTTTGCTACCTATATAATATTATAAAAAATATTGAAAAATTGAAGTTAGGCGTAAAATATCTATTGATCGGCGACCTAATGATCGACTGAGTCGCATAACGTAGAATCTAGCCAAACACCTTGGCAGAAGTTTATTGTAACTAGATAGTATGCAACTTGAGGAACCAAAAAATCCACATGGCTAATTGTTGTAATATGAGAATCAACCTATAATCTTTAGAAAATTACTTGGCATGTAAAGAACGTATTAAAAACCCAGACAAAAATAATTGAATGTATTAAGGAAGTAGGAGGTTTCTAGGCGCATGTATACTATAATAATTTGCATGCACCAATCAAATGGTAGCAATTGATAGGCGGTAATAGTGAGCCGATTCAAATATACTTGTATATATTTCTATAAATGATAAGAATTTATGAATTATTGTTGTAAAGTTTATGTTTTGGATACGGCCCGAAGGCAGATAAATTATCAAAGATGTAACATAAGTAATAATTTAATAGATCGGCACGAACTATTTGAGCCATGAATGGCGGAGGAACAGATTATTTAAATTTTATGTAAATTTGGAAATCGGAAGTGAAAATTGTGAATTAGAAAGGAGAACTTCCCCGCTTGCCTGCCAACCACTACCATGAGATGTCACCAGAAATTGTAGAGTGCAATATCTTACTGTACCTTTTAATAACTTAAAGTTAAATCGAATTATTAATTTTCTCATAAGACTTTGTGATGCTATTGTAAAGCAAAAGTCATTTAAATATTTTTAATCCCTTGGAAGAGACGACTACGGCCACCAATAATCCAGGACCACCAGGAGTTTGGATCGCCATCAGCAGCTCATAGAAAATCCAGCACGTGAGTGAATAATATTTGAAATAGTGATAGGGCGCCCTCAGTGCTTCGAAATAAAATAAGAAATCAAAGCTAGCTCGTCGAAAAGGTTTCAAAAATTAAGAAATTGGAAAAAAATACTTGCGCAAGTTTAAAAATGGTATAAGAGATATTATTTATTGATACTATTTATACTATTTATTGAATAGTAACGAGTCAATTCATAAATCAAAAGATACACCAATCAAAAAGAATAATAAGTTCTAAGCTGATAATACAAATGTTCATATGATCATTAATTTTATAATATAATTTGCGATAATATAATGTAGCTCTGATTCATCAGATAAATTGATCTATCTATTTCCGTCAGGTGCCGAATCTTGCACCCTGAGATATATTAGAAATTTACTAGAAACTTTAGAAATTAATATATATTTTGATTATTGATTTGTCAATTTATCATGCTCTGATTTGAGAAGTTTATCTATGAAGTAGAATTATCCAAATCGACAAGCATCAGCAAGTTGATGTCAAAGCTACATGCAGATAAATGCATATGATCATGAAGTGAAAGCACACGGTAGAGTTTCGTGCTATAGAACTCGAAAAATAGTATTAATCTGTGATATTTTATTGATTTCGTTTCTTGTTTTATTATATATTTTCTATCGCTCTATATATTTTTGTTTTGATTTATTTTTTGAGATATTTGTTAATATATGTATCAATTTTTTTATGGTGTACCATTCATTTTATTCCTCAATACTATAGGATATAAGTTATATTTATATATATTTTTTTATAAATTATCAGTATTATAGTATTGTGAAAGTTCATGTCTGAGCCTATGAAGATTTTAATGAGATTATATCCTAGAAAAACCACGACCAGATTTTATAATTATAAAAATTACTCTCATGCTCTACCGATTGACGCCAAGCAAGAGGCTAAGCGTTATTCCACCAAAAGTAACGTGACAATGTTTAAATGTTTATATGTTGCGCATTTACGGCGAAACGCGGTAATAGATTTTCATGAAATTTGACAGGTACATATGCTCCTTTTTTAATTGCGCGTCGACGTATATACAAGGTTTTTGGAAATTTTGCATTTCAAGGATAATAAAAAAGGAAGAAGGAGCCTCCTTCATTCGCCAATATCAGAGTAAAAATCAGACTATAGAACTATTCATCATAAATCAGCTGACAAGTGATTACACAGATGTGTGGAGAAGCCAGTCTATTGCTGTATTTCCATAAGGTCTATAGTTTCAATCAGATACTTGTGGATGAGAATACTGCGTGAGGTCTACTGTTCACAGAACTACTAGTATAACCATATTATAACCATAATATAACCCAATTCTACCTAATTGGTTAATCTACCTACTTGACCGAGCGAAGTGAGGTCTAAGATTCAAGTCGACGGTTTGGCATTTCTCTTAATGTTTAAATGTTTATATGTTGCGCATTTACGGCGAAACGCGGTAATAGATTTTCATGAAATTTGACAGGTATGTTCCTTTTTTAATTGCGCGTCGACGTTTATACAAGATATTTGGAAATTTTGCATTTCAAGGATAATATAAAAGGAAAAAGGAGCCTCCTTCATACGCCAATATTACCGTAAAAAACAGACTAAAGAATTATTCATCATAAATCTATAGTCTAGTGGACTATAATACTACCCGTTCAAAAACATCGAACATCTTGAAAATGTATCTTTCCATTAACGTTAGTAGACAGTTGACTATAATACTACCCGTTCAAAAACATCGAACATCTTGAAAATTGTATCTTCTCATCAACGTTGTAGACAGTTGCAGCCAGACCTGATAACAGCGCTCACACTCACACTCCGGGACGACACGTCACGGTACGATAGGGCAGAAAGCTCTATGTTTATTTAGGATTTTTTCTAGACATTTTAAATTGATAAATTATTCATTAATTTTTGAGAAACGATAACAACAGGTCAATGTAACCATAGAGAAACAATAGCGTAAGTAGATATCCCATGGTATAGGGAATATATGTCGCAACTTTTACTGTTATCTCAAGCCGATTACTGTCGATTATTGTTAATTTTTACTGTTTTGTTGAGGTGATAGTGTATGAACGGCACAATTTGAGAGACTACCAGCGTCACACAGCTGCATTGGAAAGAACTACGTGAACTATCGGCTTGGGATAACAGTAAAAGTTACGACATAAACACCCTATACCATGGGATATCTACTTATGCTATCGTTTCTCTATGATGTAACTCGCTGAGCGCGAGGTCTACTGTTCACAGAGCTACTAGTATACTACTTGTAAGTAGCACTATTTTTGTAACACTTTCAGTGAGATAAGAATGATAAACTTCTGAGTAATTTCCATGTGTTTGTGAGTGCAATTTGCTGAAGCTAGTAAGTGGTGTATGGTGAAGCTGTATCTCAGCTGCATACAGTAGCAAAGCGCGTTATCTATTCTATGTTAGCAGCCAGTAGCGAGTAGCCTCTAGCCTGCCAGTGATATGCGATGCGTGTAGTGGCGGAACGCTTCAGACCCAGCTCCCCAGAGTCTACTGAGGACCAGCAATTTACTCTGTAGGACTCATTTAGAGCTGCTTAATTATTAACTTCGGTAGGCTCAACTCAAACTGCCTTCTGCTCTGACGAACTTGGCCATCGGATGCAAGTTCAACGACTCGTTTACAATGAATTTTAAAAAGTTCTAGTCAGAACTCTGTTTTGAATTCTTAATAGTTCTAGTCAGAACTCTGTTTTGAATTCTTAATAGTTCTAGTCAGAACTCTTTGAAAAAATAATCAAGTCAGATGCATTTCAGAAATGTTTTGAAGTTAACACAATAATTACTTGTTCATTGAAATAATAAGAAATAGAAGTAGCATTGGATTTTGCACTATTATCGATCTCTAGGAAAGTAAAATCTTAAATTGTAGGAATATCACATTTATTGGTATTACAGACAACAAAAAGTAATAGAAACGTTTTAAAACAGAATATAACACTATACTAACATCATATTGCCTTCAATTAGTACTCAGTGAAAGTGATTGTGTGAATTACGTTGTGGTATGGCGATATTATCAAGTACATTTTTATTTTATCACAATACGACTAGTTACAACTCTTAAAAAGCCATTTCCAAGTGTAGAAATCTACTATTGACGCTACAACTATTTTGTTCTGAATGAAAACGACTAGTCACAACCACTAGTCTATTAAAACAATTTGAGATACAAGTTTCGGTTGCTACACTATTAACAATCTCTAGTAATAAACTGAAACCGTGAACATTGAGCAGTGAAATATATAGTGGAGTGGATCCCTGCGATTGGTCATAAACTGTGAAAGATGAGCTCGACTGTCATTGGCCGAGACTAGACACGCCCAAGAATCCCAAATATGGCCAAAAGAACGGTTGGGCGGCGTGTCTGATTCCGACCAATGGCAGTCGAGCTCAATCTCCATTGGTCAACAGCTAATGGAGAATCATAGAGCTTCACCCATATTATATTGCTCAGTGTTTGAGCTTTCAGTGTAGTAGAGATTGATGATGGTGTAATAACCGAAACTAGATAAGGTTGAAACTAGGTAAGGTTTATATTCTGGTGTAATATCGAAACATAAGAGTCTACATTC
Organism: Nilaparvata lugens; assembly: GCF_014356525.2. Classification (NCBI taxonomy): domain Eukaryota; kingdom Metazoa; phylum Arthropoda; class Insecta; order Hemiptera; family Delphacidae; genus Nilaparvata; species Nilaparvata lugens. Next base: position 18,791,263 of record NC_052511.1, on the reverse strand, counting down.
CTCAACCTACATGGTAACCAGAACATGGACCCGTACAGCAGTTTCAGCTAATACGCTGAACATTGCATTGCATTCCCTATTCCTAATCATTGTTTTGATGCAATAACTAAATAATACAATGCAAACCCCTATCATTGCTTCCGCTATCAATTAGGGAATTCCATTGATAAATTTATTGGTTAGATACAGCATATATGGGTTGATTCATCATTGCGAGCATTGAATGCTCAGTTGAACACAATCCATCTCAGAGAAAGGAATGTTTTGTTTCAATCTAGTCAGTTATCAAATCATCAATTGGAGTATTGAACTGTGAAACTATACTATACGGCCTGCTTGTTCTATTTGAATTTCAACTAAATTGGTGACAATCAACTGATTTGATCTGCTCTTATGTAATTGATTGAGAACTGATTATTATTTTTTGAGATTTATTAATATTATTGAACATAATTATAGAATCTTGTATTCTATGATGGAATACTCATTACTGATGGATTACTTATTGAAATTCTGTAAATATTACGTCAATTTACGGTAAATTATAAGATTTCATGAACGTGTCTAATATTTAAAATTGACTAAGAAATATATGCCGTTATCTGTAGTTGGGAAAATCAGTATCTAGTATGAAATGAGTGAGCACTCATAAATTCATTATGTGTATTATTATATCTGTCAGATTTTTTAAACCATATCTCTGGTTGAATAGTGCTACTAGCTATCCATTCCATGCTAGCTATAACATTGGAATACTTTAGCTAGCATTATTCACATTGGAAATTAATCATCATTGTATTTTCGAATATTGAATTTAATTCCTCATACGATTTTTTTCTGAACTTTTTTCATGTATCTCGATTGATACCTCTTAATATATCTCCATTATTATTACTTATTATAATCAAAATTGGTGACAGTAAATTCTCTTTAAGTAAAGTATACAATAATAAAATGCTATATCCACTTCAATGCTCATACACATTATTTATTTATTCATTTATTGTACAAAATACTAGAATCGTAGTATAATCATGACATTGGAGGAGAACTAGGCTGAGCCTGTACTATTTCTCTCCAAAAATTTTGATAAAAAGTTAATGTTGTCCAAAGGTTGAGTTTATGTAATCACACACTGCTTCGTCACTTGATTTTTGGTTCAGGAATAAATGATTTGAGGATTTTGAATTTTGAAGGTTGACATAATACTTCAAATGAATCACAGAATATATCACAATGAATAACAAACCAAAAATATTGAACTTATTTGAAAAATTTGAATACAAAATCCCAGAGACCAACCCACTATTATTATAAAGTCCATGCGAGAAAAAACTTATAACGAATGAGACCATCTTATTAGGTATTGATTGAATCATTATTACTGAATGAGATAATGAAAAAGATTCTCTTGAGACTTTTAATGAACTGAACTCAAAAGCCAGAAGAAAATGTATTTTCCGCATTTCAGAAGGATGTGAAATTTTTTGTGGTATGTCAACTCCACCACTCCACTTCCCGTTCGTGGATTCTCCTGGGATATGAAAGAGTTTACTGAGAAACAATTTCCTTATTTGGAATTTCTAAAGAGATTTCTGTGGCGCAAAAAGATCATTGGATCCTGAGTCACAGCAGGAGAGCTGAGGTTTATAAATCAGAGGGTGTTTACATTTTTCAGCAAAAAGAATCGAGCAAGCTGAGCTTTGCAACGCTGCTTGCTTATCCACGTATATATGAGACACTGGGCTAAAGGATCAGACGCGCTAGAGACCAGAGCTTTGTAGCGTGTCAGATTTACCTCAAAGAAGGGCTTTATCCGATTTGGCTGACTGATTTATAACTGACATAATGAAAATCATTCAATATATTCGGTGGCCTCAATGACTGCATGCTTCCCAGTTATGGAGTAGTATAGTAATGTATTAGTTGACCGAGCGAAGTGAGGTCTAAAATTCAAGTCCACGGTTTTGCATTTCTCTTTATGTTTACGTGTTGCGCATTTACAGCGAAACGCAGCAATGGATTTTCATGAAATTTGACAGGTATGTTCCTTTTTAAATTGCGCGTCGACGTATATACAAGGTTTTTGGAAATTTTGATTTTCAAGGATAATATAAAAGGAAAAGAAGCCTCCTTCATACGCCAATATTAGAGTAAAAATCAGACTATAGAATTATTCATAATAATTCAGATGTCGAGTGGATTAAAAATTGCATGCCATGACGCATGCAATTCAATGTTTCTGCTGTGTGGACTATTGATAATTAATATTATTGCATGTCTCGTTGAATTCAATTTTTATGCACTATTAGATGAACTATTGATTGCATGTAATAGCGCATGCAATTAATAACTAAAATAACATAGTATTGTCTCTCGACCTTTCTCTGCTTTGAACTCGGGCTGTCCTGTTGCCAGTATGTCTTGAAAGAGATTAGCTTTTGATGTTAGCATTTTTGATAAACCAACCCCAATAGTCGTTTTCACACCGATATCTCGCCGACGATACGACATTCAGACAGGATTTACTCTGATGAACAGTATAAGAGGAGGCTGTGGTTTAAAACTCCGCGAGGTCTATTGTTCACAAAACTACTAATATTCATAGAATTCATTAAATTTCCATGCATGATAGTAGGCCTAATTATGTGAATAGCACATCAGCATTTCATCTTGTATGAAACCACTTATATCTATAAAACCCCTTGAATAGCTTCCACCATGAGAAATCATCACTAGCTCATCTAAAACTAGACCAAGCAATTTAATCTATGAAAACTCTTCAATTAAATCTTAACTATGAGAAATCATCCGTAGCTCAACTCTAACTAGGAAAAATCATACATTTTTGAATGTTCGTCCCATGGATATCCACATTGACCATCAATGATTGCAAACGATGTTGAACCCATTTGAAAGGCACTCAAATCAATGAAAACACTTGAATCTCCACTATGGGAAATCAAACCTAGCTCATATCAAACAAGAATGGTACTCAATCACATCCAGCTAGAAACCAGCAGAGTATAGAAAAACTCGAGCCCTTAGAACCTCCCCAACAATATATTCATCTTTATATAGGACTTAGCTAAATTGGTGAACACGTTTTTAGTTTCAAAACTGGAATACATCCAAGCACATTAAACAATGCAAACTCTTTAATCTCAACCAATAGGAATCATCCGTATCTCATCTCAAACTAGAATAAATCATACTTTTTTGTATGTTCATTTAAAAACTAATATATTTTCACAACATTCAGTTGCATTATACATGGTTCCATACAACAACTTGAATCCACAGTACCCCTTCAAGAATATGGGACAATATATTCATAGTTCCAAAGAACTCTTTTACAATAGTTACATAGGTGAAGGTGAACTCATATATAGTTTTGAACATAAAGGTGCGTACAGATTTACGCGCCGCGAACATGAGCAATTCACTTTTAATCAGCTGATGCCAAGCGTTTTATATCTGTATCTTACCGTTTCTGTAAAAATACAGATATACGAGTAATCAGCTGATTAAAAGTGAATTGCTCATGTTCGCGGCGCGTAAATCTGTACGGTACGCACCTTTATGTTCAAAACTATACATGAGTTCACCTTCACCTATGTAATACGCACCGGTGTATATCTGTACGCACCTTAATACATATTTCCAAATATCTACTAGTACTCACAGCAACCCTACAACCATATATTCATAGTTTAAAGGAATTTATATACAGGAGTTACAAGAAACAAATAATATAGTTTCAAGAATATAATACATAGTTCCATAGAACTATATAGTATAGATTCAGATTTATATAGACTACAGAATATAGTTATAGTTTTTCATAGAACTATAGTTCCATGTCAGAGCCAAGTTGAAGGAACTCAAATACTGGAGCACCTGGGATGCGATGTCTATTTGCCGCACTATTCTGAATGAAGCCACCTTTCCTGAGTTTCAATGCCTATATCTGCCGCCCTACTCCGAATGAAGCCACCTTTCCTGCGCACTTGAAGAAGAAGCGTTCTGAGGCGAAGGAGCATTCCGCTCCACAAACCTACAAGAACAGTCAAGGAGCCATATTACTATGAGAACATGCGAGCTGGTTCCTGGTTGGTATTCGTTAGCAAACTTCCAATCATACCAGTGATGAGGAGTAACTCCATCTCTGTCTCGCACCGTGTCATGCCATTAATTGCATCTCATCTCGTCTTAGCCAAGAGGCTGTCGGCTTCTGCAATTAAATTTGAAGTTGAATGAGTGTCTACTCCACGCAGACAATTGCAAACACTGCTCAATGATTATTGGGAGAGTTGGGTATGGTGAACTATGACAAGCCTATGATGTACACGAGTTCAGTATGTTGAGCTGAATGTTTAAGCTTTCAGTTTACTAGGAATTGATAATGGTGTAACAACCAGAATTAGGCCATATTGCCCAAAAGGCTTTCAAGTTTTAATAATGATTAAACGCCACGAGATCAAATCAGAGAATGCTTACAAGCATTGACAAGTTTACGTTTAAAAATAACTGTCACCAAGTATAATAAACTGATAAACTGTATAAGCAACTACAGATGTCTAAAAAAGGCTTGTCTGATTGAACCTTGTGGAATTTAATCATGTTTAAATTCAACATGCGTTTGTGCAACCGTCACTAGGAATATTATGTATATTTATTAATAAAAACAGTATAAAATATGTAGTATAATTAGGCCCGATTGCACGAAAGCCTTTCAAATTTAATAATGATTAAACGCCACGAGAACCAATCAGAAAATGCTTTTAAGAAACAAAGGTTTCTCTGATTGGATCTCGTGAAATTCAATCCCATTTGAAATTTAACATGCTTTTGTGCAAGTATATTATGTATATTTATTAATAAAAACAGTATAAAACATGTAGTACCCTTTTTATTTGAAACATTTTAAAACTTTGAAACATTTCAACGACTAGTTTCTGCCTACTTTGGTCATTTTTAAAATGCAAAAATTAACATGTTGAAATGTTTTAAAGTTTTTTAATGTTTCAAATATAAAGATTACTGCATGTTTTATATTGTTTTTATTAATTATAATAAAGTAGCTCATACAATTCAAGTGATTTCATGAATAATATTCATTTATATATTAATCTATTTACTGAATTGGATCAAAAACATTTGAATATTGAAAAGAAAAACAGGCTATAACTGTTCACAATCACGCTAGAAATTATAGGATGACTTTTTGTGTAGTTGAAAAGTTGATATTGTGGTAATTATTCATATTGAATGAAAAAGACTAAGAAATTGTCAAACAGTTTATCAGAGATTGACAATGGTGTAATAACCGAAACCGGTCTTTTTAAGTATCAATAAAACAGTGGTTTTTTGACAATTTCTTAGTCCCTTTCATTCAATTATAGGATGACCAATCTCCACCAGTTTTTAGATTAAGTAGAACTCAATGATTGAATTCTATTGTAGATGTGAATCCTGCAATTATTTAATCAAGTACCCAATGATTGAGACTGGAATGATTTAATCTTTAGTCCAGCAAGTAAATACGAACACGTTTTGGGATGATCCAGTCTGGATCAAGCTCATCATGAAGCCGATGTCATTGTCAATCATGCTCATAGATGATCAGTGATGGTATTTGTATATGAGCTGAGTAGTCAGTCATACCTCGCAATGACAAGCGAATGTGTTGTATAGGACATTGTTCTGCTTGACATTGCTGATGAAGGGTACTGAGGCTAAGACGACATGCATGGCGCATGTAGGGACATCACATATCTGCTCCTGATTATGATCTTTGATATGATGGACTGTTCGGGGCCCTCCTTGACATCATTAGGTCTATTATAATTGGAATCTAGTCCCTTGACTGGAGTTCGAGTGTTGATTATACAGTGATGGTGATGTGGGTTTGTAGTTCTGAGACTCCTATCATGCTATCATGAACAGATACTATTTAGATCGATCAGATTGGACAATAATTGGACAATGTTATGTGATCCATTGTACTATATACATTTAATTAAATACCATATTATATAATATGGTACCATTACATTATTAATCGGACATATAATTCATATTATCAGTTGAAATGATTGAATCGGCTATATGATTATCACACTATTATATTTTATCAATCAGATATTACACATAATCAAAATGACATTATTAATCAGACAAATAATTTATATTATCAGTTAAATTATTGAATCAGCTATATGATTATTACACTATTATTATAAATCAGACGTAACATAATCAAAATTAATAATTTATTCTAAATTGGGAATTAGTCATCATTATTGATCCAGAACCCACATTTCAAAAATATGGTCATGAGAGACGGTAAACAATACCAAATTACCATAAATACCAATACCAATACCAACTTTTGTGACTTTTCGGATTGGTTTCTACGGTTTTGCAGATTTGACGCCTAGTGAGATCGGCCTCCCCCGATACAAATAATACCAGAGACAAGAAATTATAGTTATCCTACTACTATCCTTGATCTATCCTACTATCTACTATCCTACTTACTTATCCTTGATCTATGATAATACTCCCCATTAATTTGTGCTACTGAAATTTGATCAAATGATTAAATCACATTTGTCTATTCTGAAGGAAGCCAACATTGGAATTTCATGAAACAGATTTTATTTTAAATTGAAAAAAGCTAAATAATAGTACATAATCTATTTTACATTGAAAAGAAAGCTAAATAATAGTACAGAATCTATTTTACATTGAAAAGAGAGCTAAATAATAGTAGCCTACAGAATCTATTTTACATTGAAAAGAAAGCTAAATAATAGTAAAGAATCTATTTTACATTGAAAAGAAAGCTGAATAATAGTATCCCATTAATTTGTGCTACTGAAATTTGATCAAATGATCAAATCACATTTGTCTATTCTGAAGGAAGCCAACATTGAAATTTCATGAAACAGATTTTATTTTAAATTGAAAAAAGCTAAATAATAGTACAGAATCTATTTTACATTGAAAAGAAAGCTAAATAATAGTACAGAATCTATTTTACATTGAAATGGAAGCTGAATAATAGTACAGAATCTATTTTACATTGAAAAGAGAGCTAAATAATAGTACAGAATCTATTTTACATTGAAAAGAAAGCTTAATAATAGTAAAGAATCTATTTTACATTGAAAAGAAAGCTGAATAATAGTATCTCTCGCAATATACCCACAGACGTGGATACGGACCCTGAACTTTATGTGTTTGATGTGTATGGCTCTACCTCGAAAGAATTTATGATAGAGCACATAAAGATGAGAGGTAAAAGCAAAAATACTCGTGGAATATGGGTGGTAGAGCAGCTTTAATAGCGAGTTATGGACAACAAAAGCCGTTAGCGAATTACAGAGTGGAAGGCTCTCATCCTAACGAGGTCCCTATACGAGTGTTTTTAGTGGACCATGTGAATTCAAGGTACCAAAACAAAGTTGGTGTGTTGTGGGCCTTGTTTCGCACATTTTGTTTCATGCATTCTTTGTTAAATCTGTGGAAAACAAGTCAACAATCGTCGCTGCTGCAATCAATTTTCTAATAATGTTTTCACTTACCTAAATGGACATGCAAATAAGCATTTGTGTCACATAGGGAAATCCTTTATACGTTGTCCACGTAGGCTGTATTTACGTTGATAAATAACATGGCCCTATATTACCGATGAAATGAGCACACAATATGATTTCTTTTCTACTGGAAAATTTGTACCTCTCTGAATACAGTGTACACTCATATCAACGTTTATTACGTATACCTTACCTTTTTCCCTACATTACATTCATCACTTTCATTACAAAGATTATTAATTTATTTTATTCGAATACGAATTTTAATTATTCACCTTACAGTTATTTCTCATATCTGATATTTGAAATGTATGCATTCTCAATCCATATCAATTCATCCTTCAGTAAGTATGAATCATCAACCTTAACCTGTATTATAAATTATTCTCAATTCATTATTGAGCCCCAATTACTGAGTAATAATATATATTACTGAGAATATTTGGGAAATCGAAAAGGAAATATTTGACATTGAATGAAATTGTATCAGTTTGTCTAGAATCTATAGTGAGGTCCACGTTATAATGATTGTATTTGATCAACTTTGGTTTTGCTATTCTTGTCTATTATTTGACAAAGCCGGTGGAACTATCCTTTTCTAGGTCCACAACGATGACAATTATGTTTTTGACAGTGTAGAAATATAATTAATTAGTGCAGAGAATCGGCATCGCTATTCTTCTATCTTCATCCACTGTCATTTCAAGGTGGACCTCTCTATAGATGCTACATTCATACCCAAGATCTAGAGCCTACTAGAACTAGAGCCAACCTATATTGGAGTTTTTTTTTCAAAACTCCAAATGTATTCATTTTCAAAAAACCTTAACCAATTCATTTATTTCATTTACATCAATAGGAAAATTACAACAACATATAGAGGCTTACAGCTTTATGCCAAAACAAGCCTCATTGAAAATCAATTGTTTACACAAACTGAAACTGAATTAGTAAGAAATAAAACAACAGAGAATAGCAATAAAAATAGTTTGGAGCAAACATTATAAATAGGAAATAACACAAGACACAATGGAAAATAGAAAATAGACTTGAGAAATAATAAAAAAATAGACTAATTAAAAAAAGAGAATATATAGCAAGACTATTTTAAGAAGAAGAATTTTAAATTTAAATTTTTATGGTCTGCAAAATTGATTAAGCATCTATAATTTAAGATTCAATGATTCAAAATTTATTTATTCAAGAAGTTACAATACATTCCGGTCTATACACGAATCTACAATAAATTACAGTACAACAGCTAATTATGCAACAAATTTCACATATTATGAAAACTTATTGATTACAATGAAGATTGAATGGAACATTAGAATATTGATAATATAGTATTGTAATGTAACTACATAAATCAGCGGTGTTTCAACAATGAATAAATGATAACTTCAATGAATAAATATACACCCCACTATATATTATATGTGTTGGGGTATAAGTAATTAGTTGCTTATTGCGTGTAAGAGCTTGATAACATTTTTTCACTAAAATTGCGCAAATTATCAGCGAATAGATCTAGAATAATATTGCAGGACTTCTTGATTTCCCTGGAACAGGCCCAGGCTTACTGAATCAAATAATGTAATTTAGTTCAACTAGAATGATAATAAAATTTAGATAAGTAATCCTGGAATGAAAATTGAGATCAATGTTTTCAGCAGTTGAAAACTTCAATTCGTTTGGATACCTTAACAAGTAATAAACCATAGAAGAATATAATATGATGAATGTTATTGAGACCAATGTTTTCAGCGGTTGAAAATCTCAACAGACGAAAACCAGAAAATATGGGATGTGACATTCTATACTCATTCTATACTTGCGAAAACACGTGAATTCACAGTGATTATCCTGATAACGGTTTGGTACACTATATTCTTTAAGGTGCGTACAGATATACACGCCGCGAACATAAGCAATTCACTTTTAATCAGCTGACTATATCTGAATTTACACAGAAACGGTAAGATACAGATATAAAAAGCTTGGCATCAGCTGATTAAAAGTGAATTGCTCATGTTCGCGGCGCGTAAATCTGTACGCACCTTTACATTGAGGGTACTTCACTCTTGGCCGCTTTTGCTTTATACGTTGACATGGAACAATATATACGATTACATGGAACAAGCTTCGAGTCTTTTCACAAACAGAAGTCATACGATGGAAATAGAGGAGTGATAATTCAAAGCCAAACGTGAAATTGGGGAAACTTGACTCACTCTTCAAATCTCCAGTACACTTCAGTAGCCCTGCCCGTATTTCCGGGCTCTAATACAAATTATACTCTCCAGTTCGTTATCCCTTTGTTTGAACTAGGAGCTTGGTCACGATTTTTAATCGTAATTTAGAGCCGAAACTCACGTAGGCTACGTGACCAGATAACGGAAAATATAATAATAGCTGGAGGCCGGTTGCTAAAATTTATGACAAGTTTTAAAAATTTATCGCGTATTATTATCGCGATAAAAATCTCAGTACAGCTTGTACACACGTAGAAAACGAAAGCAACACTGTTTAATAACAAACATTTCGAAGTATAATGAGATATTTCTCATTTTATTCATTTCGACTGCAATCATTCATGCAATTCTTTATTAATTAATTCATACAAAAAGTACATCATAAAAATTATAGGGAGAGAAAAAATAAGGTAGCCTTGTGCTATTCCTCTCCCAAATTTATATAAGGTTACACATAGTCCAAAATAGGTTAAGTCTTGTAGTAGTTCACTTCACAAAATTTTCAGTCTTCAACTATTTTCACAATGTAGATTTTTGAATTTAGTTGTTTCAAAACCAAACATAGGAATATATTTCACATTATTATCACTAAAATAGTAAATATTCACATTTTAAAGAAATAATGTAAATAAGAAATAAAGAAATTCACAATTAAGAAAATAAATAACTTAAATGAAATATCCAAATGAATCACTCTAATTTTCATCATCTCAAGATTCATAATCTTCCATTCAACCGAATCCCATTGTTCTAATTATTCACACTAATTGAATACATTCACATGAATTTTACTAAAGATGTTTTATCCATCACATTCTTTTAAATTTTTATTTTTAATTTCATTGTTGTTTTGCTCTTTATACTTTACTCTCAATTCAGCAACATCCTTTGCATTCTTCTTTTCATTCTTTGATTCTCTCCAGCATGATATTTTCTTCTTCTTCTTTCCAGGATTAGGCGTAACACACCTGTTCCGGTTTCAAAGGATATAACTATTTATCTTACCATCTTTTTAGAGGTCTGCCAATATCCCTTCCACCGTGGGGTCTATATTTCATGACAGCCTTGAAAATTGCTTGTGCACTATTTTCCATTTGAACTCTACAACATTCTTGATCGTCTCTACAATAATTATCCCCCACCATGAAATGATTCTCTTGTTTCCAAATTTGATTGTACTATATGTAGACAGTTCTGTCTCTTTCTTAGGACCTGTTATTATTAGAGCAGCAGCTTTGGAAGTTGAATCTGCTAATGCATTGACATCTACTTGGAGTAAATATATTTCGAATTTTCCTATGTGGCATCATACCTACTGGTAAATTCTCACATCTACTATAGAAAGAGTTAAATACTCTTAAGCCCGCACACAGACATCGATTTTTGTTCGCACTGTATTTTCCCGTCCTAATAATTTCTATTAGATTGAACAGATAATAATAATAATAATATCGTGTGACCTGGCTGGCTCATGTCTGTTGTCAGAGTTTTCAGGTCACAACTGATCAATTTCAGGGCCTCTGACATGACCTAACGACCGCTTTTTAGGCAGCCGGGACCGACGGCTTAACGTGTCCATCCGAAACATAACTCCGATGATTTCAAACGGATTATGTTTGTCAAGTTTAGTTTAATCTGATAGAATTCATAAGGACGGCAAAATATCGTACAAACGAACAAAAATCTATGTTTGTGTGCTGGGTTTAAGTCTATTACTGAGACTTTGATATTGCGCTTGCAAACAACATAGTAGAAATAACATTGAGCAGCTAAGAATGAATGGAATCATCATAGGGGGAACGAGACTGTTTCTAATTACACCACAACTAACTTTGTTGTCGCACCGTGACAAATTCAACTTCAAACTCTCCACTAATTCTACTTTGTCTGCGCATTAATGTCTCACTTTTCAAACAAAAACACTATTATATCCTTTTCGTGTGGAATTGCGAACAAGTATCACACGACAGCTTGCTCTTCAACTTGAAATTATGTTATTATCTCCACTAGTTCATGTCATAGCTCGTTGAATTGACCAACAATAGTAGCATAAATTCTTAGTAATCTTCATCTCCCCACCTTCAGTTCACCCTCCATTTTTCCTTTGTCCATTTGTAATTTATTTACTTATTCATTTTTTGATACACGAATCATGTATCATTGGGAAAAGACCAACAGGCTTATCCCAAAACTGTTCCTTCAATAATTTTGATAGAAGTTGGTTCAAAAAATAGGATATGTCCCTTTAATTTAACTATATCCCTATGGGATTTTTGGAACTCACACATAAATATAAACGTATTATTCAGGTGAGCAAAACAGAGAGACGGTCCATAAGAACCATCATAAATAAAAGTTATCAAAAGAATGGAGTCTGGAGAATTGCAACCAATGAGACAGTCTATAAGGAAGTAGAGCCCATCCTCAGTATAATGAAAAAACAATTGAGAGAATTGAGTTCTGAAACAGCTTGTAATGTGTAATTTGAAAAAGAGAAAATGTGGCAAATATGTTGATGAACTGAAACAGGATCTTCAAGAAATAGGCTTGGAAGTTAAGGATGCCATTGATAAAGTGAAAATAAACCTTTTACTTGAAACGCACATATTCAATTTGCCAAAAATGCACAGGGAGATTGTAATCACTGATGCTGAAAGACGACAACGATCCGAGAGAATGAAGAAATATTGGGCTGATCGAAAAGCCAGACAGCTTAAGAACGTTTTCAGTTGATGACTTGAGTGGTCCTATGTGGCCAACAAAGACAAAAAAAATAAACGTATTGAATCATCCATATTGATTATCAATAGAATCAATTGTATAATTCCATCAATCAATAAAGAAGAACAAAATTTTATCCTAGTTTCTGGTAGTTGCGTTAGATTTTTGATGAATTGAATAAGATAAGTGGACCCTTGAGGATGGGCTACCGTTTGAGTAGAGTACATTATTTAACACTAAAATTTGAAATGACTTCACTTTTTTCAAACGAGTGATTTCATGCCTCCAATCTTATTCGTTTTTATCAGCCACGCACAAGTCAGGACTTTAGTGAATTTATGATCAACTTTAGCAAACTAAATTCAAATCCAATTTATATGCCATAAAATCACAACTTTACAAAAACTTGAATGGGTATTGCCATAGCAACAAGATTACCACAAGAAGAGATTCATAGAGATAAATTAGATACAAATATGATGAAGCTAGAAAGAGAAAGAATTTGGGATCAAAAAGAAAAGAAGGAGAAGAAGTAAGGGCAGAAAGAGAACAAGAAAAATCGGAAGGGTTTCTCTGAATCCCATATCTATTTCCTTTTGTTCTACGCGAATATGTGTGTATGTGTTCGTTGGGTCGAGAATGAAATATCATATTTTTAAGTATGATGGGACTTTGTGGTCGGCAGAATAGCCACTAACAATGAACCGGAGAAAGAAAAAGTAGTCCGCTATAAAGTTCTAGTGAGTTATAGAGTTGTGGAAATAAAAAAAATGGATGTGAAGGAAGAGGACACTGCGGGAAGAGAATTGAATAGAGTGAGAGAGAGAAAGGGTTGCTGAGTGAAGGCATGCCAGTGACTCGGAGAAGACGAGAAAAAGAAGGAACATATAAATCAAATGGCGTTTTAATATTTCAGGCCTGAAGAGAGAGATATTACAGAGAGTGGCAAGAGTACTAAAAAGTGTAAAGATGTTTTAAGCGGACAAACTTTAATGCAAGGTAAACCAGTGAGGGGTGGGTGAGTCTAGGCCGCATAACCATCCATCTGCCGGCTTACATCGGTGTGTTAATTTGCCTTGATTTATTTGCAGGCTGCTCCAGGAAGTACGACCAAGATTTATTTACTCCAGTCTGGGAAAACATTGCCGCAAGAGCCTGATGTATTGGACGGGGTGCATCGGGCATGTTCTCCATAACAACTATCTTTGAGCAGATCTCAATGGAGATCTACGAGCAATTTTTGATTCTCGATTGATTTTTAAAAGCACTGCGCAAGGTACATATCAATAATTGCGTTGAAGGGAATTACGAGAAACCCATGTTCACGAACATGATGAACAATATGATTGTGTATCAATATTGACAATCGAGTGTTCAATTTTATTTATTTATTCATTCATTGTATAAAACACTATAATATTATTGTATCATGATACAATTATGACATTGCAGGAAAACCTAGGCTGAGCCTGTACTATTTATTTCTCTCCAAAAATTTTGATAAAATGTCAATGTTGTCCAAAAGTTAAGGTTATGTAATCACAAACTGCTTCGTCACTTGATTTTCGGTCCAGGAATGATTTCAAAATTTTGAAGGTTGATGTAATACTCTAAATGAATCACACGATTCATCACAATTATTAACAATATACTTTTAAAAAGTGTTTGGATATTGATACCTAGTTTGGAGAGATCATCATGTTTTATTTTTCTCTTACATGTGATCTTCTATAGTTTCAGATCCATGATATTTTAGTAGAAGAACGTTTTAGGCAAAAAGAGTAAAAAGTAGTTCAGAACTATGAAAACATAGTTTAGTGTGCTCTTTCAGGTCAGGTTTTCTTGTACACGCGTAATTCCATTTGTATAATTTTGCATATACTAGCGTGCATGACATGCCTGCAGTATCGTTGGTGGCTGGAAATAAAATTATTTCTCCTGAGTAAAGAAGAAGCATTCTTCTGCAAAAAATTATTCTAATTTTTCTCATATATTAATAACTTCAAGACGTTCAACATCAAAGTAAATTAAAAGGAAAGCATTTCCAACCTGAGGAAAAACCATAATCTCAAATAAATTCCATAGAAACGTCCTGTCGTGAAATAGTTATATCAATCAAAGTCTCACATATCATTATTTATTTATTTATCTCATTGACAATTACAAATCATAATTATAATAAATATAGTTTGATTGGGAGAAGACAACAGGCATAGCCCGAAACTGTCTTCTCCCAAATTTTTACAAATAAAAGTTTCAAAAAAGAATAAGGTTAAGATTTCACTTTAACTTCAAAAAGTCCAATTTCCACTTCAAAACTAATGACTAAACTAAAAAATTTGGATTTTGATATTCAAAAACTGATTAAAGACAAAAATATTCCACTCAAATCTCTAAAAATTGGAAATTATCAGTGAAAATTGGAATATTATTCGCATAAGATCTAATGAGACCTTTGCCACACAGTCCAGCCGAGTGAGTATGAATTGTCCCATTAGATCTCATGGGTATAATATTTGTACCGGTTACTTATAAAAACGCCGTATACCACGGGATATTTTTTATGCTGTCTTTTCTCTATGGCGGGGCCGAGTGGGAATAGTCCGTTTAGAGCTATTGGGAAGTACATTTTCAATGTTCACTGATACTGATATGTGAGAATCCAGCTCTAGTTGGAAAAGCTTCCAACACACAGTGCTCAAATGTTCTGTGCATGAGATCATCATCATTTAATGAGATTTTGATTTGGAAATACAGTTATGGGATCGGAATAGACCCGGGTGAGGTGAACATGGAATTGTTCCAAGTCTGTCGATAGCATCTCCTACACGGGGCCCGAATTTCGGCTCCGTAAGGAATTTAATATGCAAAACAACGATTCCCGCTTCACTGCCAAAAACTTGTGGTCTTCTGCTCGGTCGGTCGGACCAACACGTTTGAGGGTGGGCTGCGTCTCCAATATATACCACTAGCCTACTATACCAATTTCCACGTGATTGGTCAATATTTCCAGGTCATTCCAACCTGCATCCAGTATTAAACTTATGAGAACTCATAAATGTATCAATGCCTCTACAGTAAACTGTGAGAGTACCTATAGATTCTTACTTGTTCAATTGGATAATATGATAGGATTGATTTTTTCCAATAGAATCACTATAATTTGGTATTTTAATCATTCTAAATTCAAAAATTCTAGCTCATATTTAATTTTGGACAGAACTTTGAACTTTAACTTTCCTCAGTAAGAACATAACCTATTATTTTTTCGGACATTTTATTATTTATCAAAATTTGGGAACAGAATAGTTTTGGGCTATGCCTGTTGTTCTATCCCGATCATATTCATATGATTTGTATTTGTATCAAAAAATAAATAAATAAGTAGTAGCTAGGACCAAGTAGTAAGTAGTGAGTAGTAGACGAGTAGTAAGTTATAGTAGCCTTTATTTTAGTGTCTTCAGAAAAACTGATAAATGAATGGTACTAGTGATTATGTACAAAAACTATCAAGGAGCTCTGTAGAAATAAATTAGAAACATGATAGATATAAAATCTATGTTAAGAGTGAGTAAGGATTGGAAATTATTTTTTATTTGATTTAAGGTTAGCATAGAAAGAGCTTGAAATTTTCCCATTGCAAATTTAGAAAAAAACAATCAAAAGTTAATTTAAATCTATTCTCTCTTATATTTGATAATCAACCCATAGAGAGTCCATATCCTCTGGATGCTCTGGCAATAATTTATTTTGTAGTCAACTCAGGAAAAGAAAGGTAAAAGACTCTGAGACTGATCAATCAATGACTTCATTGAATCATTGAATCATGAATAAGAATAGAAATCCGACAAATTAAAGCCAATCCCCTCTCATTCTCTTTTTCTAGATAGCGCACTGTGATTGTAAACTTTAAGTAAGAAATTACTTGAAATCACTTACTAAACAATATTAGTTGCTCTTGAAGTCGATAGAATTGATGAGAATGTTCCAGTTATTTGAAGGGAATATTCATAATTTCCATTATCTTTTTTTCATTTGAGATAATCCGATTATGATCAATGATATTCCTAACCCTTATTTGGGAAGTCTTCAACCATTCAATGTTAACCGAGAGTTTAGGAATGAAACTACTCTTCTTCAAAAAGTGTTAAGTTCAACAAAAATAATTAGCCAATGTACTTCTGATTTTTTCGAAGTTCACCAAAAATGTAAAATTTAAAAACAATCACAATAGATCTAAATGAAACTCACTAGATAAAGGCTGCATATAAAATGAGTAAGAGTAATATTAAACTCTTGAACCTATCGCATTTTATGCTGTGACTTTGCATTACACAACCCTAATCCAAACGCTCTTCCAACACACGCTTTCAGAATCAATACTACAAATCCTTTCCATCTTCCTATCAAAAGCGAAGCAATCTCCCAAGAAACAAAGTTTTCATCCGAATGAGTGCTTTTGCAGAGAAACTTCGCCTCTCAGCTTCAGAACAAGGCAACAAATTGAAGCGATATTGTCAAGAATCAACTGGAAATACGTAGTTAAAATAGACGCTCATAAGACAGGGGTAGAAGAGGGCAAGTAATGAAACAATAGTGATGGTGGAAAGTTGTGTAAAAAATGCGGAGAATTAGAAGAAATTGTTGTGGGTGGAGGAGGAGAGCTTGAAAGGGTGGTGGTGGTGGGGGGTATTGAAGGGTGAGAAAGAAGGAATAGAGAGAGAATGAGGGAGTGGGAGAGTAGGCAAAAGAGAGTGCTTGTTCAAAAGAAAGTGCGCCAGCAGGCATTCATCTGTCAAGTCTCGATTTCACTCGAAGCGGCGCGTGACGTATTTCATTCTTGTGTGAGAGCTGCACCAATCGATGCCAATCTTCAAGAACTTCTTGATCCAACAAAGCAGCCTGTCGATATTGCACTGTATACATTTTATTTTTTCCATCCACCTCCCCCGACTAGAATAAACTCGCAGAAACGAGATCAAACTATTTTCAATAGGGGACGACGTGATCTGAACAGAGTAAAGCTAGAGTCGTAACCAAGACTTGGGTCTGGAACTGGAAGTAACGGTTACTCGGGTCTGGAAGTAACGGGATACTCCTTTGTGTTCGAGTCCTAAAATTTAGGAGGGTGAATTTAGGTTGACTGTGTTCCCATAAAAAAGTAGAGAGTGAAACGGTGCAATCAGTTTTACCCTGATAAAAACTCATTTTTTAGAACCCTCCAATGAAAGGAAACGTGGTTTCTTCGACGCTTTGTGGAGGAATGCAAGGAAGTAGAGGTAATGGTAAAGCTTGGATGAATCTAAGTAGGCCTACATCCAAGGTATCAAGGTATTAGGCGAAGATGTTGACTCTGATAATGAATAAAACAATAATTTTTATAGTTGAATAGTTTTAAATTCTAAAGTATTCGGTAGATCCTAAACCACTAGTACAGGTGCCCATACTTATAGGTAAATAAGTGGAGAATCACATAGACCAGTGGTTCTCAAAGTGTGGGGCGCGACCCCCAAGGGGGGCGCGATGAATGCTCAGGGGGAGGGCGCAAAGCTTGGTTGGAAAATTATTTAAATTTACTTCTAAAATAATTAGGATAAGCAATCTTTCTACTTTTTAAATTCTACTTAAAAATATTTTAATGAGAACTTGAATGGTTTGGCATGAATTCAAAACCCATTCAAATTCTCAATCAATGAGTGCTCCCGCAACATGATAGAAAATGAAAACCTCATTGATTTTCAAGTTGAATATGCGCTTAAAATGGAGTTTGAAGAATATTCTCTCACATCCTTCTGGATTGGTGTGCAAAAGTAACACCCATTTTTGAGTGAAAAGGCATTGAAGATATTGACTCCATTTGCGACAACTTATTCGTGTGAAACTGAGTTTTCTTCTCTAGCTGCCATGAAAAGTAAGTTTACATCAAGACTGGATGTGACCCAGGAACTTGGAGTAGCGTAATCAGAGCTGACACCTATTTTCAACAAACTCTGTGCAAAAAAAACAAGCTCATCCTTCACACTGAAGCTCTTTTTATTGTTAATTGCTATGATAAACAAAAGTAACAACTATGTACTATAGTAGCTATAGTAACTGGACAAATTATAAGTGTATAGAATTTGTTGTTATATGTTCGGGGGCCCGGCTTACAGCTGAATTATGCAGGGGGGCTCGAAGTGAAAAGTTTGAGAACCACTGACATAGACTATAGTGAGGCACGTTATAATGGCAGTGGAGAAAGATAGTGGAACAGAGTTGCCGATTCCTCTGCCTTCCACTACCTTCTATAAAAGATAGCTGATACCAGTATATCTGATGTAATATCAACTGTTCATTATTTTCAAAAATGATGAATCATATTTTATCCGCTAAGAATTTACATTTTTCAATGATTCAATAATAAACTTTCATAATTGATATTCAATATTTTTTAGATTAATTACATTTCTATATCATGAAACACGATCTGACAACATTGCGGACCTAGAAAAGGATACCGCTATCTGCTTTGTCAAATGATAGACAAGGATAGCAACACCAATGTAAATCAAATACTGCCGTTGTAACGTGGACCTCACTATAGGAATGTGTTCGTAACAGGCAGAAAACAACATTTTCCAATGTCCCTTCTAATAATGACTATCTTCCATTTGAGTATATTCAAAATTGATATAATATAATTTTTCGCCACACTGCACAGAAAGCAGCTGTTTTCCAGTCCCTACGTAGATCTGAAAGACCTTGTTTGCAGACAACTCTCGTCTGATGTAAAAAACAGGTTTCTTTCCGGCCTAAGCCGGAAAGAGTACTCTTTCCAGCCGCTGACATGGAAGTCTGTAGTTAATAAGTCATCCACTAGATCGGGCGAGTGTCAACTTTCTTCATCTGAAGTCGCCATTATTTCAGTTCGAATTTCGAATCAAACTAATTCAGCATTCGCTTGACAACCATTTTTATTCAATTATTTATTGTTGATTAGCGCATTCCGAATTTCCAAAAATGCTTGAAGATGACGACGCCCGTGATATTCCAAGTGCAATTTTAAAAGAATCTGAAATACTGACTGCAAATCTTCTACCACTAAAATCCAGAGATAGGTACGATAACGAGTATTCTTTATTTATTTTGTCAGCAATACCTGTAGTGTGGCGAAAAATATCGTTCACACCACAGGCAAGAATGTTTTCCCGGCTCTCAATCTTTTCTGATTTCGAGCCGGAAAAATCTCATTTTCTGCTCTAGGTGCAAAATATACTATTGTGGTGTTCTTTCTAGCATTAGATATACGAAAGGTACTTACGTTCACAAAATATGATTTTCTCCTCAGTTGATTTTCAGCACTTTGATGAATTATTGATGAATTCTTTATTCGTTTTAAATGAATCAAAACCAATATCAATCCATTTTAAGCTGCTCAGGACAACAGACCACAATAATTCATCTAATTTTATGAATTGAGAATGTATAGATCCATGCACGAGCAATTATATTAATTTCCACCATGATTGGAATGCTTCAGCTTCATGTAATTGGTTCCATCATAGTCCATAATTAATTTATAACAACGTTTTTCCCCTCAACTGAGATAGAATATATCAGATTCCAACAGAGAATCATGGTTTGAGCTACCTCATATTATGCCCTGGATAAATTGCAACATGAGCTTCTCATTTCAGCAAGAGGTAAATTAATTAACCTCACATATGGGGCTGGAAGACTAGTTAGCTTGATGCTCATGTTTGAAATTATTACTGTTTTAATAATTAGCATTTCAACGGGATGAAGAATTTTTACACTTTCAGTTGCTGGATGGAATTTGGGCCAACTTTTTAATTAAAACGCGATAGATGATTTAATAGATTATTGAAATTGCTTCAATAGTTCATCACTGTTATCAAATCAGGGTATATTTGATAGTCTATTCCCCATATTATTGATCATAATTAAATAAATGAGTCACCAATGTATTTAGGTCCTCATTAGAACTGTATATTGATAAACTTGCTGGCTGCACTCATTGAATTATTGAATTGAAGTATTTATTAGCAAGTTATTGAATTTGGAAACTTTGTCAATAAATAACTGTAATACAATGTCACTTCATTATTAATGAATACATTGATCTGATAGATATTATCCTTTCTCACTTTCTCTCTCTCAACCTCTTTATCACTATCTCTCCCTCTCTTGCTTTCTCGTTTTCCCTCTTCTTCTTTAACATTCTCTTTTCCTCTCTTCTACATTCTCTTTCGCTTCCAATTTTTCTTCCTCTTCCAATTCCCCTTCCTCTCCCTCTCCTCTCCCTCTACTTGGTAGTGAGTTACTGGGAAGGATACTTTTAATATTCTTTCCAAAGAATGGACATTAATATTTCCAAAGCTCCGCCAATTTATGTAGATGCATTACAATATTATCTTATATACGAAATTGATTTGTTTTATATTATTGTACAGTTCAATAATTATTTTCTTAGTTTATGTTATGTGAATTAATCTAAAACTTTGCTGTATTGTAAGCTATTGTATGAGTTTATAAGCCAGTAGGCTATATATTGTAATCTACATGAATAAAGTACTCAATCAATCATCAATCAATCAATCTTCGTCTTCCTCTTCTCCTTTCTCACTCTCCTTTTCTCTCTTTTACATTCTCTTTCGCTTCCAATTTCTCTTCCATTTCCAGATCTCTTCCTCTTCATCTTCTTACTCGTACTCTTACTTTTACTCTTACACTTCCTCTTCGCAACCCTCTTCCTCTTCCTCTCCATCTTCCTCTCTCTCTTGCTTGTTCTCTTCTTCTTCCTCTTTCTTTACAGAATAAAGTCTATCTATCTATCTATCTATATCTTCTCTTCCTATCATATTTCTCTAATCCCGTTTCTCTTTGTGTCCCTCTCTTCCCATTTATGATAACTTTCCATCAGAATCAACGGCATAAAATGATGATCATTATCATTGTTCATCTCCACCCCATTCTAAGATCCAAACCTACAACCCACAATCAAACCTCCTCATGAATGGAAACTTGACAGAATCCCAGGAACCCTCTCCTGAATACTGTTAATAACACTTCAAATAGAATCAGTTCCATGAATATCACTTGTGTTCACGATAACAATAATACATCAACAATGAATAATAATAATCCACAATAATCAATAATAATAATAGTAATCCACAAGACCTAATTCTTGAAGTGGAATATAAGAAGAAGACAATAATCCAGTTGCAGAGCTCTTTCATTCATAAAGTAAATCGAATCAACTCTGTTCAAGAGTCTATTCTGCTGTCACCGAGATACATACTCGAGAAATTTAGTAAGAACACATTGAAACGTAACCAACGATCACATTATTCCAGCGCTTAGGTGGAAATTTGGAACATGATTCATCTCAAGTCACCAGGAACAGTTCAGCAGTTGAGTATTGGATTTCCATGTCTTTAAAAGGAGCAACAGTATGCTTACTAAAAGGGTGCATTTGTTTCCGTGTTTGAGGCGGTGTGTGGGTACGATCACATCACGCTTTATTATACCGATTGGAAGCGAAAACGGATATAGGGAGTTGAGAAGGAAAGGAGATATATGTAAAAAGAAGAGGGATAAAGATGTGTGTGAACGTGAGAAAGCTCCTTGGATCGCCGCATTGCGCTAGAAAGCCAGGCTAGCACATCTCTAGACAGACCTTTACCAATAACCAACTGTACCTTAAAAGTTCATCCAAATTGAATCCTGAAAACAATTCAAAGTGCTGTAATTGATTTGACCTGAATTCGTCGCTCAGACAACAAACCGGCGATTACCCAGGGCGCCCCATCCTCTACACTCAATCCAATTATTGTGCCAGTCCAATTGATTACTTCAATACTCATTAATGTAGCTGTACTAGTGGCTACTAGTTGCACAGTATAGCTCATTAGCTTCTGTCTGCTAATTGGTATTGAAAAAACTAGTTAATGTTCTATTGATACAATGAGAATCCTTATTGAGGAAGTCTTCAGCCATGGAATAAAACAATCTGTATCAGTTTTTTGAAGCTTCAGCTTTTATTGAAAGGAGAAAAATATCAAGTGTCATATGTACTGAGGGTGTTTCTTTTGTAGAAACCATTGAATTAAATTTGTTAACAAATTCAAATCTAATCATGGAACAAACTATTGAATTAATGAGATGGGGAAATAGTAATGAGAAAACACTTCCTAAACAACTCCTTAGTTTGAAAGATGTTCTCAACAGAGAATCTCTTTCTCCTCTTTTTGCTTCTTCCCACTATTGTAAGAATGTATATATCTAATTAAATCATAGAATCACTTCACTTATATCGGCTACTTTATTCAAATTAAAAACAATATGAAACTAAGCTAATTTTAACTTGAAAATGGCTGAAGTAGGTCGAAACCAGTCGTTAAAATAGTTTAAAGTTTTTAAAAATGTTTCAATAAAAGGGTACTAAAAGTTTTATATTGTTTTCAATTCTTAGTTTCGAATTAAATCACTCTAATGCGAAACACCTCACAACTGAAATCTTCTACTGAAGAAATTGAATTCCAGTTACATGCGGCTAATTTTGTATATAGCCAATGAACAGATATTGATCATAAAAGCACAATTAAGCACAATTCTTAGCTATGAATTGAATAATGGTGGTTCACTGTGAATAATCTATTCCAATATTACTGTGAAGACTGAGTATTGATGCTTATTCAGTTATTATAAAGAGATTAAGTATTTGTGGATATTTCGTTATCACGAAGAGTATTGAATTAGTTGATTTCACATACTGTAAATAAATCTGTATGCATTGCGGTATTTGATTATAGTTTTACCACTAAATCTAGAGATGGCAAATGTATTTAAGGTTTTTCAAGTCGATTGGTTCCAATGTGCCTAGAATACATTCTATTCTAGGTACCTTGATTGGTTCGAATTATTATCGATTTATTTATTCCGAAACCAATATCATTAGAAAGCAGCGTTTACACCAAAGTTATTAACAAAATGTTTATTTTTCCGTCCTTATAGATTCTATTAGATTAACGGAGCTTGACAAACACATAAGCACATCATGTGTATGATAAGTTATATTCAATCCAATAGAATCTATAAGGATGGAAAAATAAACATTTTGTTGATAACTTTAGTGTAAATGCAGCTAGAGTTGTGTATAAAATATGGTATTCGATTGATTCGAATACTTTTATACTTTTATGGGCGAAATTTAGTAAAGCGAATAGTATGCTATAATATGATTACAATTATTCGAATTGAAAGACAAGTATTCAAACCTGGCTTACGCAGTGTAAATATTCACATAATAGAACCAGATTACTGTAGAGCAGAAAATTACCTCTTAAACTCTAATGAATGATCAAAAACTGCAGTGGAGTGGCGGCAGTTGCCGAAATGCTCGCTTGAAAGTTGAAACGTGTGTTTAATTAACAGCGAATGACTTTTAAAGGGCCGGGTCAGATTCGTAGGTTGGGCCGGATTTGCACTGTTTACTTCTAGTTACACTCCAACTCCATCCCAATCCCAACTACTCGCGTTTGACGCGATTTCCGGCTCTAATTTCTGATGTTGACAGAGGACAGACATAATGCTCTTTTGATTCCGGACTTGGCATTTGTGCAAATAGTGTGCAAACTCGTGATGATTCGCTTGCAAAAAAATAGTCATTCCGTTTAGTGGTGTAACATCTGTGCAAATACTAGTAGTATGTGATGAACTCGTAGTATCCATCTACCTTGATGTGAACTCATATTTACGAGTAGCATACTAGTATATAAAATTAGTATCTATCTACCTTGATGTGAACTCATATTTACGAGTAGCATACTAGTATATACAAGTAGTATCTATCTATCCACCTTGATGTGAACTCATATTTACGAGTAGCATACTAGTATATACAAGTAGAATCTATCTACCTTGATGTGAACTTATATTCACGAGTAGCATACTAGTATATACAAGTAGTATCTATCTACCTTGATGTGAACTCATATTTACGAGTAGCATACTAGTATATACAAGTAGTATCTATCTACCTTGATGTGAACTTATATTTACGAGTAGCATACTAGTATAATCATACAAGTAGAATCTATCTACCTTGATGTGAACTCATATTTACGATTAGCATACTAGTATAATCATACTAATCATTCTAAAACAGTCACTCTTCCAATGATATGATAGCTGTTATACATGATAAGGGATACTACTGAGTAGTGGAGATCACCACTGACATATATGAATCTTAAAATCAATTTATATTGTCTCAACTTTTGCCCAAGATGATATTCTAGTGCTAGTGTATATTTCACAAATGAAAATCGGACATTGCAATCAATAACTTCAGGATGAATGACTCCAAAGTTGAGAAAAATAACATTGTCATCATAAATAAGAGAATAATCATAATATTATAAAATGATAGTCAATATATTGTTTGTTTGTGGGAATGATAAATGAAAAATATCATGACAATAAAGAAAACTTAAAAAAGTTTGTTTGAGAAATACAATCGCACAATTCACTTTTTCTCAAATTTGGTTAGTTATAATACAAAATGATGCACAATAATATTATTATGAACCATTCCTTTCAATAGAAATGATGGTATAATTGATAATAAACCAGTTTTTAAATAGATGATGATAATGGTAACAGGATCACCTTTTTGCAAATCTAGTATTGTAAATGACAATATGTTGCCGCATTTTTATAAAAAAATGTCCAAATGTATTACTGTACTGAAACGTGCTTTTTGATAATGTTTACCTTGTTATAGAGCGCGGATTATCCCGAAGGACTCACGAATAAATAGAGCGAGAATCAGTCTGTAGTTCAAATATTAGCTGACATCAACGGTTGTCAACTGATGGAGAACACGCACTGTACTTGTCAAGAGGGACTATTTGGCGCAGACTGCAAGTGTACAGACCCGTTACCGCTACTCAACTGACCGATACGCCTCCCAAAAAGGGCTTGACATCCCTGAAAAGCGACAAAATTTCCCTACCTTCTCGCCCTTTTTCCCCGCCGCGTTTCCAGCTTCCAGCTTCTTTACACGTGATGTCATGGAAACAACATTCCCATCAAGCATTTCGCTCGTGACTCTCCCTCTCCCTCTGGCCCTTCTGTCTCTCCCCACTGTAATAAAGTTGAATCATTCCCGGCTCCTGAAAAAGTAGTTGCTGGGGATTATGAGCACTATTTCATAACTCAGTTTGATAAAAGAGAACCGCTGTTCTTATTCCTGTAGGTATCGCTACCAACCCGGTTTTAGTTACTCATTTCGAAACTGTTAATATTGTTCACGAGTAATAGGATATTACTGAGTACAAAACTCAGGATTCTCTGTACAGTACCCACGCATAATTCTGGCAAAAGTCCAGTGGAAAAACAAGTCTATGAAAAAAGTTTCATTCCAAAATGGAAGATTCTAGAAACATCTAAAAGATGGAAGAAAGATCTCATAACAACTATAGTGCGGTTCACGTTATAATGTCAGTAATTGATCAGCATTGGTGTTGCTATCCTTGTCTATCATTTGACAAAGCAGATAGCGCTATCCTTTTCTAGCTCCGCAACGCTACCAGATTGTTATTTAACAATATAGAAATATAATCAGACAAGGCGGAGAATGGACAACGCTGTTCTCCTATCCTTTTCCACTGCCATTATAACGTGGACCTCACTATAGGTTTCAAGTTTGGTACTATTTTCTTGTGAATTTTTAACATCGTACGTTAGTAAATTATTGAAAAATCTGATTATATAGAGTCAATTTCATTCAAGTGTTTCAATTACATAACTTTGGTTTCATGTTGAAATCAACAGATCTTCAGCTAGTTATACACATCTGTGTATATGCCTAATACATTAATGATTGATAGCGTGCATCTGTCATATAGTATCAGAGAAAGATCAATCCATCAAATATCAGTTCTTCAACAAATATGAATCATTCAGAAATTTTTAAATCATACATTAAGTTGTGTGTGTTTGTGATGCAAGAAACTGACTCTAGGCACACACAAGGCACACAGCAGCAGTTAGACGACGTATGCAAACAGACGAAGAAAAAATTGAACATCTGCATGCAGACGTGAGCAGGCATATGGAGACAGACTGACGTGTGTTTGCGTTGCAACATTCGAACACCTGGGAAGCGATTTTTCCTCCGTCTGTCTGCTGCTGAGTGCGTTCGCCTGCATCCGCTGACACACCTATCATGCATTGTTCCGATCCCTCTCCGATCCGATCACGGATGACAACGGCCAACAATGGTGCCTTCCACACATGTCCGTGATGTGATCTGTCCCACAGTATATAGAAGAATACGGTTTATATTTTCATCTAAATACCGTGATCTGTCCTAACACCATCTCTCCACCCAGCATAGCATCAGCTGATGAAAAGCGTACGGGTACAAAATACAACAGTCTGGTCCAAATGTAGATTTCAGCTCGCTATTGACCTATCTATCAACTATAAATCTTTCTTCATCAGAATTTGGAAACAGAATAGTTTTGGGCTATGCCTTTTGTTCTTTCCCGATCATATTCATATGATTTGTAATTGTATCAACAAATAAATAAATAAATTTATTGCAGAACAGTCAGGTCGAAATGTACATTTCAGCCAGCTCACTATCGACCTTCTATAACGATATTCATATATCTATATCTCAATGAATTGTTTCTATCATTGCCAGCTGGTTATCGTTGCATAGTCCGCGACTTACTCGGTCTGTTCGCACTATTTTAAGCTGGGTTCCCACATATCAGTGACAGTCAACATTGAAAATATACCTCCCACGAGCTCCACACGGACTATTCCAGCCCGGTCATGGACAAAAGATAGCATAAGAAGATATCCCGTGGCATAGGGCATTTTTGTACCAAATTTCACTGTAACCTCAAGCCGATAGTCCTAGTAGTACTTTTTTGTGAAGCTATGTGACGTTAGTAGGCTAGCTAGCTACACACAAACATCGATTTTTGTTGGTACGAATTTCGGCTGTCCATATAAATTCTATCAGATTAAACAGATTATGTTTGTCAAGTTCCGTTCAATCTGCTAGAATTCATAAGGACGGCAAAATATCGTATGAACAAAAATCGATGTGTTTGAAACTGGCTGTAGTCTCGCATATGGTGACGTTCTTACTCTCTCACTCGGCGAAAACAGTGATAATAAACAGTAGTCGACAGTAATCGGCTCGATTTAACAAAAAAATCTGCTTGGAATTTGAAACATAGACGACCTATAAATACCATATTCTTATGCTATCTTTTCTCTATGACCCTTCCGAGCGAGTATGAATACTCCCATTGGAACTTATAGGAATTATATTTTCACTGGTCAGTGAGCTCGTGGTGCTTCTGTACACAGCTTGACAACATACAGTGAGAATTTATCTTATATGTTACTTATTCAACTTATGCTAGTATAGCCTACTCTTTCCTATCTGATTGCAAGAATGAAATTGTGATAGCTCGAGAGTTTTGACTTTCCTTGCCCTATTACCATAGGTAAGGAAAGTATTGCTTTCCGAAAAAAATTAAGGTACCCCAATTTCTAAATTTCAATACGTTTCAAGGTCCCCTGAGTCCAAAAAAGTGGTTTTTGGGTATTGGTCTGTGTGTGTGTGTGTGTGTGTGTGTGTGTGTGTGTGTGTGTGTGTGTGTGTGTGTGTTTTCTCGAAAACGGCTCCAACGATTTTGATCAAATTTATATCTAGGATAGTCATTGATAAGCTGTATCGACTGCAACTAGGCTCGTTAAAATTCTGTAAAAATTTCAGGAGCTCCGCCCCATCTATGCAAAGTTTGATTTAAGATACCCAATTATCAGGCTTCAGATACAATTTAAACGAAAAAAATTAAGTGGAAAAGATTGAGCATGAAAATCTCTACAATTAATGTCCAGTAACATTTTCACCTAAAATTGAAAATAAGCTCGAAATTCGAGAAAATGTGATCATCCAATTGCAAACTGTTGGCAACTGTTGATTCTATTAAATGATTCACTATGAAGAGATAGCAGACCTCGTATTTCTCTAGCGTTATTGTCCTGTCACCAGCTCACCAGCTGGCTCAGATCTTTGTTTATAAGTAGACTTGAGATGCTCGTGAAAACTAGTGTCAGGTGATCAATTCAGATAACGGCAAGGAAAGTTGTGTGCGCCACACCAGGTTTTTTTGTTTAGTATAGTTTTATATTTTGAATTTAGTAAGTATAATGTATTGATTCTTGAATTGTATATACTCATTCTTCTTCTTAAGTTGCCTGTCCGTTTCGAACGTTGGCGATCATATTGGCTATGATGACTTTGTTAGTTGCGCTCCGGAACAATTTTGAATGGAGGTTTTTCCAAACCAGGCTCTCAGGTTGGCCAGCCAGGATATTCTTCTTCGACCTGGGGCTCTCCTGCCTTCTATTCTGCCCTGCAGTATGCTTTGCAATAGCTCATATCTGCCCTTATTGCGCATTATGTGCCCCAAGTATTGCAACTTCATGGATTTTATGATGTTAAACAGTTCTGGGGCCATATTCATCCTCCTCAACACCTCCTGATTGGTGATCGTATCAGTCCATGGTATCCTCAGGATTCTCCTATACAGCCATAACTCAAATGCTAGGAGCTTTGCTACTGTGCTTTTTAGTACATGATTCAACACCATACAACAGTACTGAGTACACATAGCACTTCAGTGCTTCTACTCATTGCTTCTATGTAACTGCTTTAAATTGTATTAAGAAAGAAAAAAACTAATTGAATTTAATTGAATATAATGTTACTATGTTGATCTTGGAAAAAACCTGTAGACATTCACTGGTTAATGGACGATCCCCTTTACAATATATAACATATCTTATACATTATACTTCAGGATTAGGAACAGTCTATCATAAGTTAGACCAAATCCTATCAGAGAGGTTCGGTTATCGTAGTATGGCGGCGAAGTTGAGCCCGCGTGGTGTAGGCTATGGTGAGAGCGCTAATTTCCCTCAGGCTCGTATTCAGCTGACTTGGGTCGGACTTCTACTAAGCGAGTATAGACGGTTACATTCTCGACTCTCTGCTTCTACTCCTATTGCAAGCAAGAGTGGCCTAAATGGAGGACAAGCACGGCCCGTAAATTTCCATCTCGGCACGGCTTTATTATATGTGCTCCCATTGCACCATTATTCATTACTGCTCCACCAAAAGCCACCCGAGCGTCTCTTTGTCTACTGCTCTATGCAGTATACAAAATTATATTATTATTGCGATATTCCCTGTCATATCGTAATTCTTACCCTAAATTGCAGGCACTAGGAATCAAATACACTATCTATGTTTCACGGAAATACGAGTATATCACTTCCATAGTGGTATAAATTTTGGTTTGTAAAATCACTCCACTTTTATGGTCAACTTTATTAAAATTATTTAAAACCATATAGTAGCATGAAGTACCCTTTTATTCAAAACACTTTGAACTTTGAAGGTTTGAAATGATTTGAAGTTTAAAATGTTTTAAATAGAAGGGTCCTTCATGTTTCTATATTGTTCTTAGTAATTTTGGTTTGTATATTTCTGGACTCGAAATTTGATCCGAACAAGTGAAGCAACATACCGTACTTTTTGGACATACTTCTATTAAAATTCGGGAACAGTTCTGGGCTAGACCTGTTGGTCCTTTATCTCTTTCCTGTATAGGGCTACTTGTAATATAAATATAAAGAAAATACAAATCTCAGTACCCTTTTTTTGAAATATTTTATCACAACATGTTTCGGTCATTTATGCCATTTTCAAGTCATCAATTAATCATCAATCATTTTATTCAGTAAAATGCATTACAAAATTGGTCCCGCTAAACCTAAAAGATTTTACAGCAGGTGCCTACAAATAATAAAATACATAAATAGAATGAATGCTAACTTAAAAAATAAACTAAGGAAAAAATTTTTTTCATGAAACTGGGAGTTTAGTAATTTAAAAAGGAGTATGGGGTATTAGATGAACTAAGGATGACTAATAGGGTGGTATAGGGTTAATGGGAATTGGAAAAAAATGGAAAACTCAAAAACTTCAAATCATAAAACTAAATTAAATTTAAAATGAAATAAACTTAATATTCTATAGTAAGTAAGCATCAAAAGATATTAATCTTATTCAGAATTAAGGATAATACTAAATAAAAAATACAATAAGTGATCGGGAGTCTCAAACGTTAATTATCCATCCATATAGTATATGAAAATTAAAAAATTTATTAATATATATATTATGAAAAATTAGTCACTCTAAGGCGGCGGTGTTTCACAGATACTAAAATTCATTTCACCAGCAAACTAATATTTTGTAATTATAAAAATAAAAAAAAGCAAAAGATTGATGATTTTTCACTATCTAGTGTTCATTAAAGTGTTGGAGTAGTAGTGTCACAAATTAAAATCATTCACAATGATAAGTTGGAGAATATCTTCCTTGGAATAATCACGGATGATGATAGGGAGTAAATTAAACAGTTTTGGAATAGTGTATTTCAATGATCTTTTTCCGTACAAATTATTATATCTAGGAATTGAATACACACTGAATGCTCTAAGATTATATTGAGGTATAGGTGCAAATTGTCGGTAAGAATAATTATTTCTGTGCAATAATACTAACTTATATAGATAGAATTTTTTTGGAGTGAGTGTGTGAAAAAATCGTTGAACGGATTGTTTATCATGAATTGTGAAATTTAATCGGTTAGATACGGACATTATGCATTTGAGGGTTCTGAATTGGATACGCTCTACCCTGTCTAATAGGTAGTTTGCAGCACATCCCCAAGCCTCGATGCCATACCTAATTAAGGATTCCGATAATGATTTATAAATTAGATAAAGACAATCTGGTGGTATATTTCTATGTAAAAAGAAGATTTGAGCACTGATTGTACGTAACTTTTTCGAAATATGATCTACATGTAATTCCCATTTTAGTTTATCATCCAAGATTACACCAAGATAACGGGTGTTATTTGTAACTTTCAAAGGGGTACATGTGCAGGGATCACCATTATTCAAATAAAGACACTTACAATCATGATTTTTTATAACTGGGGGATTAAGAACTTTAGTATGGGGTGTTTTGAAG
The DNA here is from genome assembly GCF_014356525.2 of Nilaparvata lugens. NCBI lineage: Eukaryota > Metazoa > Arthropoda > Insecta > Hemiptera > Delphacidae > Nilaparvata > Nilaparvata lugens. The sequence goes on along the minus strand of NC_052511.1, from coordinate 18,759,536 downwards.
TGTAGGACCACTGTCTTAGATTTATTTATAATCAAGTTCCTATCATGTGACCATCGAAGAATATTATTATAGTCATCTTGAATCAATTTTTCGGCTATTTCGAAATTTTTATGGGCTACTATCAAAGCAGTGTCGTCTGCATACATAAATAGCTCTCCATTTTTTATCACAGATGGCAATCCATTAACGTAAATGTTATATAAAATAGGAGCTAGTATACTTCCCTGTGGTACTCCTAAATCGCATCCATAAGATTGACTTGTGTATTTATCTAATTTTACAAGAAACGAGCGGTTATGTAAATAACTCTTGAACCAATCATAATTGTAACCAGAAATAACAATTTTATTCAATTCATTCAAAAGAAACTGGTGATCTAGGGTATCAAAAGCCTTTGAATAGTCAATGAATATAGCCAGTACATGTAGTCTATTATTAAGATGACAGTTAATTACATTTGTAAATTCGACAAGAAGCTGTTCAGTGCCTTTTCCTTTTTGGAAACCATATTGAAAATTCGTAATTATTTCATTGGCTTTGAGGTATTTGTTCAAAGATGCAGATACATATTTTTCAAATATTTTTTCAAAGATTGGGAGTTTAGCAATAGGCCTGTAATTTGCTAGACAGCTGCGAGGTCCACATTTGTGTATTGGTTTGACTATGGCTTTCTTTAATGGCTCTGGAAAAATGCCTTTTCTTATACTCAAATTGATCAGATTGGAAGTTGAATTACATATTTTTTCTTTTATCGTCTGCACATCGAGAACCCTTATATTATCAATACCAGGAGATTTGTTCTTATTCAAGTTATTGATTATTTTCAAAACATCATCTGAGTTTGCTTTTTTAATATAAAGACTTTGATTTGTAGGAGTATGTATATTTTGCATTAGAATATGGGGGCATTTGTGTACAATATTGTTTACGTTCCTCCTGAATGATTCCGCAAATTCATCACAGATCTTTTCCTTAGAAAACAAGCCATCAAACTCACGTAAGATAGAGTGGTCAGAGTCATCTCTTGCCCTTCGCCCCAAAATCCCATTTATGCATTTCCATTTCAGTTTGATGTCGTTCCTTGCATTTTGAAAGTTCATTATGATGAAATCTCTTTTTTTATTTTTTATTAATTTATTCACTCTATTTCTGAACGCACAGTATTGTATTTTGAAAGTTAAATTATTTCTATTATTTTTCCAACGTCTAAACAATCTATCCCTCTCTTTAAGCTGATTATATAAGTCGATTGTCATCCATTCATTCTTAAGAATAGGGTCATCATTTGAACGTTTATTTTGATATTTACTAGTTGTAGCTAATTGATAAGCTTTAGCAAAGTTTGATATAATAAAATCATATATTAGATTTGGAGAGTGCAATAGGTCTGTTATATTCCAATCTACATTATCTAGTAGCTCAGACAATAGCAATCTATCTGTATATTTACTTAGAATTCTTTCAGAGTTATCTGTATCATTGCAGAGTGGAACTATTAGATGAAAGATTACATGCGATAATGTAGTGGTCTGAAATTTTCACGTTGATAACGCTGGTGTCCACATCAACATCATCATAAGTCCTGACATAAATATGGTCGATGCATGATTCAGTTATTATGTTTAACCTAGGCTCTTCACGAGTAACAATGGAGATACCTCTAATACATCCAAATGAATTTAGCATAGATTAGTTGAAAATATTTTAAAAAATGGGTACTGAGATTTGTATTTCCTTTATACTGTTGGTCCTTTTCTGATCATTATGTATATGGTTTGTGTATTATGTAATGTAAAATGAATAAATAAACAATAGTAATTAATAATCTTCAGGATGTCCTAGATGGTGTAGCACAGAGTAGCACTGCGGCCTTGTAAGTACCCTTATTCATTAAATCGATATTGATTCTATAGGTTCAGTAGAACATTAGGCTGGGCACAAACCAGTTAGTCAAGACAAGACAAGACATGATCAGAAACGTTTAGTCACAATATTTCAAATTGTTGCTTATGACGTATCTCACACTGATTAGTCATTGCAATAATTATACATGGTCTTCATGAGCAACTGTGGGAAGTACTGTAACTAAACGTGTCTGATCATGTCTTGTCTTGTCTTGACTAACTGGTGTGCGCCCAGCCTTATAATCAATAACTTTCGTAGACTATTGTTCTCAGGAAAATAACAAGAAATTGCAATAAAAGTGGCTGAATTCACGGTATTTAGATGAAAACGGTAGTGGTCATGAAATGTATGCGCAGTGGCCAGCCAGCTAGATTGCGTCATCGCCACCAACCGAGGTTTTTAACACCTATTGGCAATTTAAGAAACTTATTTGTTAAAAACAGATGATTGGATATAAAATGACGTCAGCTACACCGGAAATTTTGCACAAGCATGCGCGTGACACCTACCGTCTTCTATTATGTGGCTGAATTAATGGTTTAGTAATCCAAAACCAAGAAGCTGTCTGATTGGCCAACGGGTTGATCAGTCGCCATTTTAACTTCCCAGCGCTCACTTCACCAATAAGCGAGCAGCCTGAGAACGTCACATGCCAGTCATCGTCCAATGAGACTGTTGGTTGAATTGTGGGCGTGGATTATTACATCAGGCGAGCCACTCTTCTACATTTTGTGTCACGAAGTAGTTCTGCCTTTCTTCGCTAGAATTATTTTTCTCTAAAACTCTCGAACTGGACAAACTAGTATTTTCATTAAAAAGAACTATTGTATATTGTGAAGCTGCATTGTGAGTAGTATAAATTTGGCGGTTCTGGTGCACGAGTGCACCAGGTCACCCCAGGTCAACCACCCCCAACCTCAAGGTCATCCAGGTCAACCACCCTAACCTCAAGGTCATCCAAAAAAAAAAAAAAAAATTAAAAAAAAAAAATTAAAAAAAAAAAATTAAAAAAAAAAAATTAAAAAAAAAAAATTGAAAAAAAAAATTAAAAAAAAAAAAAATTAAAAAAAAATAATAAAAAAATAAAAAAAATAAAAAATTAAAAAAAAATAATAAAAAAAATAAAAAATTAAAAAAAAAAAATTAAAAAAAAAAAAAAATTAAAAACACATAAATCGGGAAAAAAGGGAAAAAAATTCCCTCCAGATCCTCAACTGGGGTATAAAAGGAGTTGTTCTACAAGGAGTGGGACATTGTGTCTTGTACAGTCGTGTCCCAATACGTGTGTGTGCCACCAGTACGTGTGTGTGTGATTTTCATGTATTTGTTTGAAAGAAAAAATAAAAAAAAAAAAAAAAAAATCCACATAAAATCGGGAATAAATGGAAAAAAATGAACTCGGGGCTATGAACTCTGAACTTGGGGCTATGAACTCTGAACTCTGGGCTCTGAACTCTCTGAACTTGGGGCTCTGAACTCTCTGAACTTGGGGCTCTGAACTCGGGGCTCTGAACTCAGGAGCAGTGGTGGTGGTGGTGGTGATAACCTTCCTTGTCAAAAGGTCTATGACAATGCCACCCCATCATGACTCACTTCTCAATTCTTCGTTAACATTAGTATGAAGAAGTATCATATTTCATATAATTTAAGTCTTTAAACATAAATCCTCTATGGTGTAGTGGTTAGCAAGTCAGCTCCCCAAGTTGGAGGTTCTAGGCTCGAATCCAAGGTGGTAAAGGTAAGTATAAAGGTCAGTATCAACAGAACCAGAGGATATATTTTTTTGTATGTAGTGGGTAGACTGGCCCACCACTGCGACCTGCGGGGCGACCGGCAGCGGCCGGGCGACCTGTGGCGGCCGGGCGACCGGTGGTGGGGGCAACTGGCGGGGCAACCGGCGGCCAGGCGATCGGTGGCGGCCGGATGACCAGTGGCGGGGCGACCGGTGGCGGCCGGGCGGGCGGGTGGCAGGGTGACTGGCAGTGGTGGGCCAGTCTACCCACTACATACAAAAAAATATATCCTCTGGTTCTGTTGATACTGACCTTTAATACTTACCTTTACCGCCTTGGATTCGAGCCTAGAACCTCCAACTTGGGGAGCTGACTTGCTAACCACTACACCATAGAGGATTTATGTTTAAAGACTTAAATTATATGAAATATGATACTTCTTCATACTAATGTTAACGAAGAATTGAGAAGTGAGTCATGATGGGGTGGCATTGTCATAGACCTTTTGACAAGGAAGGTTATCACCACCACCACCACCACTGCTCCTGAGTTCAGAGCCCCGAGTTCAGAGCCCCAAGTTCAGAGAGTTCAGAGCCCAGAGTTCAGAGTTCATAGCCCCAAGTTCAGAGTTCATAGCCCCGAATTCATTTTTTTTCCATTTATTCCCGATTTTATGTGGTTTTTTTTTTAATTTTTTTTTTTTTTTTTTTTTTTTTTTATTTTATTTTTTCTTTCAAACAAATACATGAAAATCACACACACACGTACTGGTGGCACACACACGTATTGGGACACGACTGTACAAGACACAATGTCCCACTCCTTGTGGAACAACTCCTTTTATACCCCAGTTGAGGATCTGGAGGGAATTTTTTTTTCCCTTTTTTCCCGATTTTATGTGTTTTTAATTTTTTTTTTTAATTTTTTTTTTTTTTTGGATGACCTTGAGGTTAGGGTGGTTGACCTGGATGACCTTGAGGTTAGGGTGGTTGACCTGGATGACCTTGAGGTTGGGGGTGGTTGACCTGGATGACCTTGAGGTTGGGGGTGGTTGACCTGGGGTGACCTTGAGAATTTGGCGGTTCTGGTGCACTCGTGCACCAGAACCGCCAAATTTATACTACTATTGTGATATTGTCACATAGTAGGCCAGCTATTAACTTTGAAATAGTTATTTGTGCAACTAGTGCGCAAAGTGACAGTTTGCTGCACCGAAAGAAACGTTTACGGAATGGTTTCTTGAGTGCAGCAGAGGAACTTTGCGCACGTATTCCACATTAAGTTTTTCCTACAGTTACCATTGAATATGAGAAGTGGGTAATTATGGGTAAAATTGTCTGAAATGCATCAAATGTTTTTCTGTGTAATTTTATTATTGATAAAAACCTTAATTTATTGTCAAATTGAATAAAAATGTTGTCCTTGGTTATAATATATATAAATAATAATTAGCGCGTTGTGCTTCGTTGCACCTCTGCTCACTATAGCAGCCCAGTAACTGTTACCAACTTCATTTTGATTTTGCTGCAATGTTGCTCCATATAACCTACTAAGTATTTTGCGTTGCCATGTTGCAAATCTGGAGTGCAGAAAAAATTTTCCCGCACTAGAGCGGAAAAGTGATTCTTTGCGTTCTGTAATCAGTGCAGCAATGGCCACTTTTCAACGTAACTGTAGGAAAATATGTTTTAGGAGAGAAACTCTAACTAGAATCTAGACGGAAATAATATTGGGCCTTGGGGCGTCAAATTGCTGAATCCGCTCTTCTTTTCAAGTTGTAATGTTCGTAGCAAATTAAAATCAAGACATCCCAGTTCTCCAATAGAATTCTCTTCAATACAAAATCTGTTCAAGCAGGAATCATTTCAATAATATGTAGAAAATCTTCTATTCACGGAAAGGTGAATCTACTTATTGAAGTTAGTCTCACAAAAAATAACATGTAATGAGTTCTTAGAGCCGGTTTCCGAGCTCGGGATTTGGCCAAGTTCTGGACTTTAAACAGCTGGAGTCAGAAAATTGGGTTTCCGAAACGGGGCGTAGCATAGCCACCTCTAATACAAGGCGCTGGCCTACGATATTGCAACGTCTCAGTGTAGGCCTAGAATCTAATACATGATTGGTGAAAAAGGTCAGCTGGTATTTTTTTTTATATTTTTCACCAATCATGTATTAGATTCTAGGCCTACACTGAGTCGTTGCAATATCGTAGGCCAGGGTGATCTTTTTCACCAATCATGTATTAGATTCTAGGCCTACACTGAGACGTTGCAATATCGTAGCGCCTTGTATTAGAGGTGGCTATGGGCGTAGTCGTAGTCATTATCATAGTCACGTTTGATTAATTCGTAAAACTAGAAAGTTGAACACAAAATAGAATAGAGAGAAAATAGTGTAAAGTTTCAGCTATATTGAACTATTTAGGAATGTTTAATTTCGTAAGGAAAATGTTTCCAATTATAGAAATGAAAAAATGAAAACTGCGACTACTGTCATAAAAACTGCGACTACGCCCCGTTTCGGAAAGCCAATTTTCTCCAGCTGTTTAAAGTCTAGAGCTGCGTACACATACTCGTGCTTCCAACCCGCACCGAGCACGCTCCTCCCTCGTATCGCCCACGTACCACCATCGCACAGCAATCGCTCCGCCTCCGCTCTCTACTCGCACCGATCATGAACGTTACGGAAGATGGTAGATCTTCTCGCGTTCCCCGGTCGAACCATTGTTGCTCGCCGGTCGATCATCAATCGCTCTGCTGGAGTGACGTTCGGTCTTGGAGCGGAACGAAAGTCTGTACGCACCTTAGAACTTAGCTAAATCCCGAGCTCGGAAACCCTTGGTCATTCATTACACGCCCATCTGTTTCTGGGTATCTGCTCTACTTCTCTATGAGGAGCCAGTTAAGCTAGTTACAGACACATCGATTTTTGGACGTACGAGTTTTTACCGTCCATATAAATCATATTAGATTAAACAAATGATGTTCATCAAGTTCCGTTTAATCTGATAGAATTCATAAGGACGGCAAAATATCGATGTGTTTGTAACTGGCTTTACACCCATACCTGTTTTTGGATTCAGGGGACCTTGAAACGTATAGAAAACATTAAATTGGTGTACCTTAATTTTTCTTTAAAAGCAATACTTTTGTTACCTAGGGCAAGGGAATTATAAATCATGGTTGAGGAGAAATAAACCTGCATTGACAAAGTGAAAATTCAATTATTCATGCTCATCTTAAGTGCAGCAGTCTGTAACTACTGCGGATACATTAAAAACAAGAAAGAAATCAAACGTTTTTTTCAAATTTCAAGGGGATACAGCGTACGAATGGATTTTGCTCTTTCTTGTGAGCTCTCCACTCACTTATCAGCTCTGAAACTGATCAAGTAAAACTTGTTGAGCCATTTTCGAACTGTATTGGCTTATGAGATAGAACAAGTATGGTTTGATGTCAACTATAACTCGAAGTTTCGGAGACAGAATAAAAATTATCCACTTTCCGTGAGATGGTGAGTGAGTTGGATGACACTATATGGAACCATTAAGCTTTTATAGCCCATTTGAAAAACATAAAACCGGAAATACATCATAAAAGAGCGACACTAAAGGGTTTCTTGAGGTACATGTGGAGGATAAAGGCGCTAAGAAAAACTAAATAATAACCTTTGAATTGCTTTCCCTTCCATTTCGAAGCGCGTCCCTTTTTGTGGACTTGCAACTTTTACTGATTGGATGAAGAAGATGATAAAACGTTAAAGTGGAGACTGTATTATATCCAATAATGTAGCTGTATGATTCAAATATATCAGAAGACTAAAGAATGTTAAAATCTTACAGATAACGGACAATTCATTCAAGGTTTTGGGTATGATTTATACTAATTAATGGAATTCTCATGAATGAATGTAGGCGTATACATAAAGATAATTTATTGAATGGAAATTTTTCCATGACATAACTGCATGAGGGAAATGCATTGTTGGTCATTGTTAATTGGCAAAAAATGATTTTGATTCGCAATACAGCACATTAATGTTAGTTAATAGAACTGGTAATCAATCATTAAATTAATGTATTTAATTCAGTACTTACATCTAAGGGTTGGCATTAACGGAGGGACAAGTGTGTTGGACATTGAACACATGTGTACACACATGTCGTCATACACTTTTGTGTCGTAAAGACTACCAACTAAGTTTTTTGAAGTTGTATTTCTGTATCTTTGATTTTTTGTTGTTTATTTTTCTCTTCGCTACTCCATTTGAGGTTCAATTATTCTTGTATCATAATAATTTGTGTTTCCAGTGGTTTATTTATTGCTATTGATTGTTTATTTTATGTTAGAAGCTGCTGAGGAACAGCTGTTTTTTGCTCGAAGCCTTCAAATGATGACAAAACATGCATGATGTACATGTGTGTGCATACATATGTACTGTCGTTAGTGCCAGTCTAAAGGTGCATACAGACTCGAGCCTTTTACTTTTCATTATCTGATGCTATGCTTTCCATATCATCTGTATTAGTACAGAAATAGTACAATACAGAAGGATATGATAAGCTGATGAAAAGTGAAATGCGCGTGTTCGTGGCGAATAAGTCTGTACGCACGTTAAGAAACGGAAAGTGAGCCAGAAATGATTGCAGAAATGCATCCAGTTTGATTCACGGATCCCAGTTAAGTGAGTGATACGTGAAAGTTTGACAGAAACTCTCACTCTCTGCAACAAGCGTGTATCTATGGAATTGAATAATTTACTCACCATTTTCTTGAAGATTTGTGGGAGGAGACCTGCTGATAATTCTATCAGTAACACCCGGTTGCACAAAAGTCTGTTAACTTTTAATCCCGATAAGATGCCACTAGAACCAATCAGAGAATCATTCTCCTCAGAAAACCGATCTCTCATTGGTTCTCGTGAAATCTATTCACGATTAAAATTTAATAGGCTTTTGTGCAGCCGGGCCTAAGAAAAGTAGTCTGAATAAATGTTCAATTCATCATTGTGTTTTCAATTCCAATTTATTTTCAACTAAAAAATTGAAAGTATATTTTGATATTGTATCTACAGCTACACAGTGTTCACAATATCCGCATGCAATCAATATAAGTACCTAGCTTATTAAAAGCTACCTAGATACAATGAAATCGAACTAAAATGGTTTGGGAGAGCAATCTATTTTTATAATCTAATGGATCTTGTTCTTCTACTTGAATCATCTACTAATGATAGAGTAGACTAAGCAAACTTATAAACGATGAAATTGCCAGTTTTACTCTGAATAGTCATAACCATCGATTCACTTACACTCATTACTTGGAGTTTCTCTCTAGCATTATCCCCAGTTAATCCATGGAGTTTCACGTTGCGTTTCCAGTCCCAAACATCTACTGTTGTACTAGTGTAATCTTCATCCTCATAGGAGGATAAAGCCAGATTATTGAACCCAGTGAACAACAGCTGCGAGCTGCTCTGCTCACACTTGTAAAATTCTCGTCTCATGAAATTCAAAGCATAATTTTTGAAAAAATGCCGGAAAATAATCAATTCATCAAAAATGTCATACAAGTCGAAACTTCTGTACAGCGAATGTGAAAATCTGACAGCATAGGTTTTCCGATCCAGTACAACTATATGATTAGCTGGGTTTTCGTAAGTATACGCGATTGAGTTTTCATCACACTTGAGGTTTGTCACTTTTCCATCCACTTCCAGCTTACGTTGCAGTTTTGCATGAAAATTTTCCATGTTAAAGATTTCAATCCAAGAGTTTTTGTGTGAAGGGGTGGTTGAAATAGCCAGGGATCCATCAACATAGCTGCAGAATAGTGAAGATTTTGGTGGTGCTCTGTGCTTCAATACCTGCTTAAATTTGGGGGTTTTGATGCACCAAGCTGTGACGCAAACGTCCGTTCTTGCGACAATGTATTTGTCATCCATCGCAAGAAATCTTGGATATTCATTACGGTCTGGATCTTCTCTTCGGGACTCTTTGATGGTCCCAATAGTTACGAAACGTTCATCCAATCTGCACCTGGCATCGAAAACTTGTACTTTGCTATCAATAATCCAAACCACAAAGTCTCTCATCACACATGACATGATATGTGTCGTGTTACTGGTGAATAGCAATTCTCTGGACATTTTCAAATCAGCATCAATACAGACCACGTAGAATCCATAGTTATCTTGACTTCCTTTTTTTCTCATTAGAAGAGGATAGTAGTGAGATTTAATTGGTTCCTCAGAAGGATATACCTTAACATTTGCATTTATATGTTTACACTCCATTGGATCATCGTGTTCCAAATAATGCTTTTCAAAAATGCCACGTTCCCAATTGTTTTTGATGGTAGTAGAATCCATTGTTAGCCGATCCTGCAACATATGAAATAGCATATGAAATAATATAGAAATTTATCTGTAATACGCGAGTAATCAATGAGCATAGTGGCAATTGAAAGTCGCTTTTCAGCCCCAAAATCATCGCGATTAATAGAATGGCACCTTCAGAACTGGAAAATATTTGACCCAACGTAGTTAGGTCTATGTTTCAACTCTATTTGCTTTTGTCTGTCTGTATGTAACGCGATCACGGCCAAACACGTTGATAGAATTTCATGAGATTTGGCAGGAATATTCCTTTTTCAACCGCGCGTCGATGTATACACAAGGTTTTTTGAAATTTTGTATTTTAAGGATAATATGTAAAGAAGAAGAAGTCCTCCTTACTCTGATATCAATAAATATATATATCATCTATTTTGAAAATATGATCAATCAGACTATAGAATTATTCATAATCAATCAGCTGACAAGTGGGTTATTCATTGCATGCATTACACAGATGTCTGGCCGTGTCTATTTCTATAAGATAGGGTATCATTATTTTTTATGATGCGTGCCCATCAATATCAATATCATCACATTTGAAAAACAAATTTAATAGGTGATTGAGAAAAAAATAAAAAATGTTTAAACGAACTGAATAATGCTGAAGAAATTATAATATTCTTGATTGAAAAAAATAATTTTAAAATAGATGAGAGATATTTTTATCAAATGGAAAGATTATCACGAAACTGGATAAATCATCAAATGGGATACAAATTCAATCGTGAACTGAGTTTATTAACATAAGAGATTTTTTGATCTTGGAGAAAACAAAAAAAAGTAAATTATGATTCAACTGAATCAACTAGAACAGGTGACATCAGATACTTGTGGATGAGAAAACTGCGTGAGGTCTACTGTTCACAGAATCTGCTAGTAGATTCTGTGTTAGTGCATTTTCTTACAACTGGTCTATACATGTTTGTAAAGGCTGTCCATTTATAGTATAATTTTTCAATTACCTAGTGATGGAAGAAGCAAAATACTGGAGGTTACTACAAAATTATAAGAATCCGGTCAAAGATTTCCTTTAATTTGCATATCATACAGTTATTTCATATCTATGCATAGATAGAAAGTTGTGCATTTATAGTATAATTTTTCAATTACCCAGTAATGGTAGAAGCTAAATACTGAAGGATACTACGAAATCAATTGTCAAAGGTTCCCTGTTTATAATGATAGAGAGAAAGATTGGCATTCTCCATTACAGTGATGGAGATAACTCATATCGCAAATTTGTTATTTTATTTTAGTTCTTTTTGATTTGATTTTTCCTATTCGGCATCACTTTCTTGAGAATGAAGATATTCAACAATTCGCTGATGGTTCAACACATGTGTGGGATAGCCACATTTGAGACGTAGGCTATGTATTTTTCCCCAAAAGTTCGACAATTATCAAATCGTTCATTATTCAATTCCGTGTAATGAAGCAAACTTGAACTGTATCCAGGACTGGTAATTTGAAATCTATGAGTCCGGCTGAGCGCTCCTGCTAAGCAAGAAGAGCTTAGTTTTGAACAGAAATACTGTATTGTAGAATGTAGAGGAAAGATTCTCAACTGGGGTGTCCACAGGAGTGGGGGAGCAAACTCTGGGGCGGGGGGCTCAAAATCAAATCTTGGGGTGGTACCAAAAAAGGTCTTCCTTATTTAGGTGGGGGGCACCCCTGTATTCAGGATATGAGAATGATTCAAAGTAAGCTATTATAATTATTACCTACTCGAATGGTTATCATTTAGTAGTTAATATGGATTTTAGATTTATGAAATTCCATTCTATATAGGCTATACTTTATTGTGATTAAGAGAATGTCTAGTGAACCCTCGAATTCTAAATGTATACATTTCACAAGAGATGTTAAGTGACTTATTCAGAAATCGCTGTGCTGTTGAGGAGATAATGATGTAGAAAATATCAATAATAAATGAAAATTACTTGTTATTGTCATAGCCACTGGTTAATTAAAACAATTTGATATACAAGTTTCGTTTGTTACATGAGAATTGTCCAATTGGTTATGTTAGTTGATAGATTTCTCTCACTTGGTTGCTGTCTAACGGTTCTCATGACCATATTATATGGAATACTTTTAAAATGTCTTGCCTCGGACAACGACAATAGAGCTCAGTCTCGATTGGTCGACAGCTAATGGCCAATCGAAGTTAATCGTCAGCTACTGGCTCCTCCCACATTACAGATATTTTGCTGCTGAATGTTTCGGCTTAGAAATTGATTATAGTATAACAACCGAAACTAGTATTTCACATTAATTTAATAAGCCAGAGTTTTTTAAAATATGAAGTCGTTTTCAATTTCATTTGATATCAATAATTCCGTGAGAGATAATAGTAAAACTCCAAGAATAACTTTTCCCACATTTTTAATAGTTGGAGGAAATCAAGGTCTATAAATACAGGTCATGACACAATCCCGTGATGCATTGCAAAATCGCCATTTTTTGGGGTTCCAGTTCACTAATTTTCAAATTTATTTTTAGCTGTTATCATTGTAGATTGAACAAAACATGTGTTATTAGTAATAATTAGAATTGTAAAAATATTTTTTCCTACAGAATTAAAGTATTTAGCAAAATACTAGAAACTGTGTTAGATTTCGTCTCATATTTTAGCCAGTCTTATGGTCGTCCATCTTGTTTTTGTAATATTTGAATCTACCGCTGCTACAGTCCACGGACAACATTCTCACTTGTCATGCGATCTCTGACGTCACAGTTTCATTGATCGCTTGATCGATAGTAGCGCTAGTTGTTGTCTGCTTCTTTCAATGTTTTCTAGTTTAATATTCGTCTATAAGTATTTTGAATTGTATTTTCATTGTTTTTGAACCTCCATTGGTATACTTCAACAGTCACATCAACCTCAACACCTTCAGTTCGCTTAATATCGATTTTATATTTTCACTTCATTCGTTGAGTTTGTGCACATGACTACCGATCACGTCATGTTTCCGCTATGGGCAGTTCCTGTTTCTTCAACCAGCATGCAAGAAGCGTCACTCTCTTTGTACAGCTATACGATGTAACATCTTAGTTTAACGCGTCCATCTTTGGAAAACTTTATCCATTTTCATCATTCATTATGTCCTAGTTTGTGTGCTTTTTCGATAACCATTCAACGCATTTTTCATCAGTGAACGTTTTTCAACCATAATTTCTATGAATTTAACTTACCTTTCAGGATTTTTCTACTAAGCGTCCTTTTTGCAAATCACGCCATGCTTTCTGCGTACAACGTTTTCAATTATTCATCATATTAGTATTATGAACTGTAAGTAATTTCAACATGAATTCCACATGAGCTTTCAACAATCCTCAATATGAACTTTCGATTATTATTATCACTTCAATTTTACTGAGCATCAGTACACATTTTTTAGCGGTTACATTCATTCATCTTGTATGCTCATAGGAGATACATTTTCAACTTGGGAAGTCTTGTGCAAGTGCAGCTTACCTTATTCAACATTTCAACTCAGGAAATTTGCGCAAGTGCAGTTTGCCTTTCATCGTCAACCGCGACTCATTTTTTAGCTACTCAGTCTTAGCTTCTTCTTCTTAAGGTGCCTGTCCGTTTCGAACATTGGCGATCATATTGGCTATGATGACTTTGTTAGTTGCGCTCCGGAACAATTGAATGGAGGTTTTTCCAAACCAGGCTCTCAGGTTGGCCAGCCAGGATATTCTTCTTCGACCTGGGGCTCTCCTGCCTTCTATTTTGCCCTGCAGTATGGTCTGCAATAGCTCATATCTGCCCCTATTGCGCATTATGTGGCCCAAGTATTGCAACTTCCTGAATTTTATTATGTTAACCAGTTCTGGGGCCATATTCATCCTCCTCAACACCTCCTGATTGGTAATTCTATCAGTCCATGGTATCCTCAGGATTCTCCTATACAGCCATAACTCAAATGCTTGGAGCTTTGCTACTGTGCTTTGCTTTAGAGTCCATGATTCAACACCATACAACAGTACTGAATACACATAGCACTTCAGTAATCGAATCTTCGTATGCAAGGTGAGGTCATGGCTCTTGAAAACAGACCCCATTGTTATGAAAGCACTTTTGGCTTTTGCAATCCGACACCGGATCTCCTGAGAATTATCCCATGACTCATTAATCATAGTTCCAAGGTAGGTGTATTGTGTGACCCTATCAATTTTCGTCTGACCAATGTACAGCTCTGCTCCTTGGATGTCATCTTTACTAATGATCATGAGCTTTGTTTTGGCTGAGTTTATATCAAGTCCATAGGTTTTACTAGTTTCTGCAATCCTATCCATCAGCTTTTGCAGGCCCTCTATGGAATCAGAGAACACAATGGTATCATCAGCATAGCGTAAATTGTTAAGCTTCTCTCCATTGATTGAGATACCTTCATTCATATATTCAAGTGCTTCTCTGAAAATGTGCTCTGAATATAGGTTGAAAATGATAGGTGATAGTATGCAACCTTGTCTAACTCCTCGCAGGATCTTCACCTGTTCTGTATGTTCTCCATCTACTCGGAGAACAGCTGATTGATTCCAATATAAGTTGGCTATAATTGATAGGTCTTTTCCATCAATCCCAGTTCTTCTCAAGACATCTATCATTTTCTCATGTTGAACACGGTCGAAGGCCTTCTTGTAATCAATCAGACATGCAAAAACATTACAACCCACATCTCTGCATCTTTGAAACAGAATCTGCACACCAAACAGAGCTTCCCTTGTTCCCACAGCCTTTACAAAACCAAATTGATTGGGTGAAATTCGCTCTTCACATATGTTATAAATTCTTTTGTGAATGACTTTTAAAAACAATTTAAGCATGTGACTCATCAAACTTAATGTTCGGAAGTCTCCACAGGCTTTTGCACTTGACTTCTTTGGAATTGCAATGAACTCTGACTCCAGCCATTGATTTGGGATTTTTCCTGTTGAGTATATGTGGTTGAAAATTTTGGTTATTGTCTTCATATTTTCTTCATCCATTAACTTCAACAATTCAATGGATATTTCATCCGGTCCCGTTGCCTTTCCATCCTTCATCTGCTTCATAGCCGCCTCCACCTCTTCCAATAGAATCTTCGGTCCAGTGTCATCTTCAAAGACAGGCTGCTGTGCTCTGAGGTCATGGAATAAATCCTTTAAATATTGCTCCCACACCTTCTTCCTCTCATCCTTATCAATCACCAAATTGCCGTGTACATCCGCTAACCGACCACTTTTGTTAAAAAAGAACTTCCCAGCCACTTCCTTTACTTTACGATGGACATTGAAGCTATCATAGCGACTTTGATATAGCTCTATCTCCTGACACTGTTCAACCTTTTCTCTCTCCTTGGCCTCCCTGATCTTTCTTCTAATGATAGTATGGATCCTTCTATACTCAACAAGATTGTCTTTGTGACTCTTCCTCAGTTCCATAAGCTCCAGTATCTCATCAGTCATCCATGACCTACATTTCCTTGGGTCCCTTCTTAGGTATTGATCTTTTATACCTTTCACTGTTTCCTTTACAATTGCAAGTCCCCCCTCCACACTCTCCAGATCTCCACCCACTCTCAATCTCTCATTCAAGTCATTCCTCACCATCTGCCGTACAACAGGATCCTTCAGTCTTCTGAGATCATAACTCTTCACCTTCCGGACTGTAACTCTCTTCAATCTGACCTTAAACCTGCCAACCAAAGGTGTGTGATCAGATTGTATATCTGCCCCAGGATATGTTTTGACAGATATACAACTGTTCCGAAATCTTCTATTGACCAGCAAAAAATCTATCTGATTTCTTACAATTCTTCCTGGTCTATCCATTGGTGATTTCCATGTGTACAGTCTTCTTGGGTGAAGTTTGAACCATGTATTCATCACAACCAACTGATTCGATTCAGCGAAAGTTTCTAATTCATCTCCACGAGTGTTCGGTTACCCAGTCCAAAAGGCCCCACAGAACTCGATGTTCTGCCCTCTCCCAGTTTAGCATTGAAGTCCCCATCACAATTGTCAAATCATGTCTCTTGAGTTTCTCAATTATTTGGTTAATGCTGTTGTAGAACTCTTTGACTTCCTCATCTGTTCCATCAGTTGTCGGTGCATAGACCTGAATGATATTTATGTTGACTGGTTTTGCCTTGAGTTGCACCAGTATCACTCTTGATGAGTCTGGGACAACATTGTCAACACATTTTGCAACTTCTTTTGTCATTATGAACCCAACTCCAAGTTCATGTCTTCCATCGTCTGTTCCGGAGTAGTAGACCCGGTGATCCTGGATGTTGAGTGAACCTGAGCCCGGCCATCGCATCTCACTCACTCCCATGATACTCAATTCCATGTGTGTCATCTCCTGTAGTGCATTATGAACTTTACCGCCCTGACTCATGGTTTTTACGTTCCACGTGCCAATCCTGATTTCATTCTGGCACTTCAATCCTTCAGTTACACTTGAAACTGCTCCTCCCGGAGATCCGATTGAGGAGCTTACTCCGGAATTAAATTTCGCTGCAAGCATAGTCTTAGCTACTCATCATTTATTTAGTCGAACTTTGTCAATCTCAATTCTTACTGATGCCAGTGATTTTTGTCAATCTCAATTCTTACTGATGCCAGTGATTTCATTCGTCAAGAACATTTTATCTCTTTTTTCAAATATTTATTCACTGCAATTACATCAACTTTAGGACATAACTTCAAACATTAAATTATTCTACTTAACTCATGGTGGAACCTTTTTTCCAATTAACATTCAACCAGTGAAACTCATTCAATTTGTGAAGTGCCCATTCGTCGTTATATTCATTATCAATTTTAATATTGGAACAGTCTCAACTTTCAATATCTCAATGTATTCAAGTCAAGTTCTCTTCTGCATCGGTCACCGTTTATCAGGATATAATCAAGATATCTTCATCGTTCAACTTCTATTAGCCCAGCAGCTGTCTGCAACTACAATGTACTTGACAGGAGTCAAGTTCCATCCTCGGATTTTGAGTCACCGTAGGCCTATCACTTCGGCAACACATCATTAATTATTCAGGGAAGTCTTATTCTATTATTCACATTTTTGTACTTACCCTCTCAGAGGCACTGTGTTTACTGGTAGTCTTCATCCCTTTCAATTTTATTCCTGATTAACTTTTTATTCCTAAATAATAACTATTTAATTACTATCAATCATTCAATTTTTATTTTCTATATTATTATTACTTATGTGTTCTACATATAGTAATATTCCCCATGTTACTTGACATGCTTTAAGCTGTCATTTCCCAGCCCGCTTATGTAATACAATATGCTGAGCTTCGTCTCCTTTCAATATTGTATTTGGTATTTTTCAACCTTTTCCATTTTTAATTATTAATCGAACCTTCAGTTCTGGACAGACTTTCTGCTCCTTCTGCTTACATTATAGCCAAGTTGCTATATTTGTCCTCTTTCAGTGTTACATAGTCAACAGCTTGAAAGCTTCAGGTACGATTGGATTCTACCTAAACTGAATTCCTAGTTATCATTTTTTGTGAAATTAGGTAATTGTTCATATTCATATAATTTTTTGTACTTTCATACCTTTAAGATTACTAAGAATTTTGCAGGACTTTTATCTAGGATTTTTGTCTCTCGACTGATTTTATTAGTCAGGTTAAGATTCTCATATTTACTATCATTTTTCAAGTATTCTAAATTTTATTCATTTTAAACATTGCTAAATTTGTACGTTCAATTCAATCATTACTCATTGTCATTATTGTTCTATTATTAGTTTCAGCATCAATATACTCTTTTGTGTATTTCAACATTAACATTGATATCCCAACTTTATCTTTGTATTACTCAATCTTTTGCGCTCACAGAGGTAACATCATTTTGAAACATTGTATCAGTATTCTTAAACGTACTAGCAAAAAGTCTAGGTACAATAAACAACTTGAGTGCATTCCTAATTCTTTTTATTTTAATTACAACTACATTAATTTTAAGCATTCCAATAGTTACATTCAAATATCAGCATTACCTACGGATAATAAGAAACTTATTATCTATCATTCTTCAATTATTAGTCATCATTATTGCACTACTTTTGTGCATTCTACTTGTGCTCAGACGCACAGTAAACCAGAGGTATTTTTTCGGATCTACACATTCAAGGTTTGTAAATCCGCTCATAGCAAATAATGAAAAGCTGTCAGTGCCTAGATCAGATATAGATCTCATCTATACACTTTCACACAGTCCACTACTTTGCAGATCGGCCTTACAACCCGATCTACTGACAGTCAACATTATTTCTTGGTCCTCCGGGCTGGATCGTCTGGCATCCTGTGGTGATTCGTAACTATTTTATTGGATTGCTAATTTTCAAGTTTCTCTTTGGGTACCTTAATTTTTTTTCAAGTCCTCTGTAGTTAGTTGAATATACCCAATACAGGTAGAGCAGTCAGCGTCCATGTTTATCAACTGCATTCTAGCATACATTAGTCTTACATCATTCTAATAATACTCGTATATATTTCAGTATCGAAGGGTGAACCAGCACTGCGGCCAGAAAGGTACACTACGTTGTATTGGCGCAGTGAACCAGCCAACCTGTAAACTGTTCGTGGACCCAGACCTGAGCGAGAGCCGATTCCAAGCACAGAAGCATTCAGAACACTGCTGCACCTCGCATCTTGCCAAGTCTAAAGGCAATTCATCTGGGGACCGAATCAGTCGCTGGCTATTCAATTTGTAAGACCAAACCATTTATCAATTCTGTAAATTCATTTTACCGACATACCTTTTGTAATATCTTTTCTCTGTGAGCGTCATAAATTTTTTAGGATTACTATTCAATTCTTGCTATTTCAAGAGACTTATCTATTCATCAATTTACTTAATATTTTTAAATGCATTGAATTCATGCAAATATTAATACTTACCACGCATTTGGTGCTATCTTGATAAGTAATTTTTCATTGTACAATTATCATTAATTTTTACGCAATTAGTCAACAAACCATTGACGACATTCATTTATTTCAAACAATCAACCGATTAGTTTTCATTGACAATTTCTATAATCAACCATTGTGTACTTATTGCGCTAGTTATTGTGTTACATCGTTTTATTACGTCTATTCAACATTATATTCATATATCTATTCTTATATTACTCAAATATTAATTAATTTTTTCAAGTCTATATATATTTGTACAATTCAGTATGGAGAATCCAAACGACTCGCTCGTCACCCTTGAAGGTGAAGTTTCTCAAGGTGAGGTCAGACAATGTCCGTCTCCCACCATTCCTAACAATCTTGACACTATCAATCGGCAATTGATTCGATTAATTCAAGATGGTGTTATCAAAGAAATTCAAAATCGTAATGACTACTTTTTAGCTGAAGATCTCAAACAAGAGATGTTAATGCTTAAGAAAAATTTTCATAGTACTACTGAAAATTTTTCCAACAAGGTTTGCCTGTTGACATTGAATTGTGTCACCAAATTCGCCAGAATTTTGGTACTGTTAATTCTGTACTCTCCAATGCCATATATGAATATGAATTGAAAACTAAAAGAGTAAGTGAAGTCAGCTCCCCATCTCACTCAAATCACGTTGATTCTCCTCACATGGTGAGCGCTCGTCTACCGGACATTCCATTGCCAAAATTTGACGGTAGTCTCAGCGCTTGGCTCAATTTCAAATCGACCTTTACAAGTCTTGTTATCAATAACCGTAACCTTGATAATACATTGAATTTCATTACCTGCGTCAAGTCCTTTCTGGAGAAGCACTTAATAGAATTTCTAATTCTCCTTCTGGAGATTTTGAGTTAGCTTGGGAACTCTTGACTCAACGTTACGATAATTCATTATTAATTGCCGAAACTCATATTACAGCCATACTCAACCCTCCTAAACTTGACTGTAGATCATCCCAATTGTGGAGATTATTTATTGACAATCAAAAGACAAATATCTCTGCTCTTGAAGCCCTTGCGCTCAATATTAGTGTGAAAGATCTCATTTTTATTTTTCTCACTGTGTCACAATTTGACAATGCTACTATTAGAGATTGGGAGAGATTTTGTTCTACCAAATCTCTACTTACCATTGATTGCCTTTGGGACTTTTTAGAGTCGCAACATAAAATCGCACAAGCACTGTCGAGCTCATTCAACAACACATCAGTGCAATGCAATACGCCGGCTAATAACCAGCCTAGCACCAGTCGACAACCATCACAGCCCAAAGCCAATATCATGAATTTCAACACTTCAAATTCACCAAATGTTTTCAACAGAGCATCAACTTCTGAGTGTTATTTTTGTCGCAATGGCTCTCACAACATTTTCAATTGTAATCAACTTCTCAAAATTCCAACTTCAGAGCGAACCTCTGCTGTATTGAAAAAATCCTTGTGTGTCAACTGTATTCGGCCATGGGATCGAGCTCACCAATGTCAAGGTTCCTGCAAGACGTGCAATTTACGACATCACACGCTACTTCATGGGTCAAGTCCTGTCCCTAAGAGGTCCAACTATGTCACAACATCGAACCATGCACGCAATCCAGTGAAAAATCTGTCACAGAGCATGCCGTACTGTGAGTATAACATACCTCATCAGTCACAACAACAATTAAGGTATGATAATCAATACAACCAGCCATCGCAAATGTCATCAGTGCATCCAGCATCAATGAACTCCAATTCAGCAGTGCCAATGACACACATGGTTTCACCTGCGCCGCAAATATCAACTAGCCTTGTCCAGCAGTTGCCGACTTCTAGTGTTGTTGTCAATTCAATTCCCTCTAGACCTCAGTCATCAAATTCTGAGGGAAGTCGTCAATTTGATTCATCTCAATCCAGTTTGCAGCCTGCCACAAATGTTGTTGAATCTCACAATCAGACAGTCAGCTATGTCCACAGCACACCACAAATCAAATCCATTGATAGCAGACGCACTTGCATCATGCCTACAGCCCAGTTGATCGTCTTTGACAAGAGTGGTCAAGCTGTAATTTGCCGCGCACTCCTCGACAGTGGCTCTGACAGCTGTTTTATTTCACGTCAATTAGCTACTCAACTTCAATTACCCACTATTTGTACTGGCAGCACAGTTCACACTGTATCTGGCAGTAATGCTACCTTATTGAATTTGTCATCTTTGAGTATTCACTCACCTGACCGAACTTGGTCAACTCACATTGATTGCATTGTCACAGAGAAAATTGTTCCTAGTGTTCCACCATCTGGACTCAATTTTTCAGATTTCAATATTCCCCCCAATGTCGTTTTAGCCGATCCTACCTTCTTCAGAATTTCAGGAGTGCATATACTCTTAAACGTTGATGTCTACGCCATGCTTCATTTACCTGGTCAAATTCGTCTGTCCGGAAGCTGTATTCTTCAGAATACCAAGTTAGGTTGGATAGTCTGGGGCTCCATTCCTGCTTATAAATCATCTGTCACCCATCAACACATTTCCAATTTCGTTTCTAGCATTGAACATGTGTCCAACGCAGACATCTCTAAGCAATTGGAAAAATTTTGGCAAATTGAAGAAATTGATACTGAATATAGCACGCCAGCAGAACACGCACAAATTGAGCAGCACTACATTGAGAATGTTCAACGTCAAGATGATGGCAGATTTTCTGTAGCCTTGCCAAAAAAGGATTCATTTCATTCGTTAGGTCAATCCTTCAGACAAGCATTGACTCGCTTTCACTCGCTTGAGAAACGTCTTGATACTCATCCTGAACTCAAGAAACAATATATACAATTCATGGATGAATATATTGATTTCGGTCACATGTCTCTTGCACCACCTTCATCTCCATATGATCCATATTATCACATTCCTCATCATCGGACGGGGTTCAAGTTAGATTGCTTACGTCAAAGTCCAAGGTAGCGTCCATAAAACCATTGCTCACAATTCCTCATTTGGAACTCCAAGCAGCATATTTGTCATCGAAATTAGTTGTGAAAACAATTCGTGCTTCCAAGCTCAAATTTTCCAGGGTAATCTTGTGGACTGATTCCAAGGTTGTGTGCGATTGGCTCAAGGCTTTGCCAAACAGAGCAGATATCTTTGTTTTGGTTCGCGTCTCTACGATTCAGAATCTTACAGCAGATTTTACATGGAAACATGTCACTACGAAACATAATCCTGCTGACCTAATTTCGAGAGGCTGCACTCCAACAACACTCATCAACAGTTCACTTTGGTGGAACGGCCCGTCTTGGTTGTCCAAGCAAGAAGCTACATGGAATGACATCTCCTGTAATGTTGCAATCATCCGTCCTATTTCATCACATGCCACTAGAGTCACAACTTCAGTGTTGAACAATATCATTCATAAATTGTCTGATTATCATCGCATCATCCGTTCAACAGCATACGTTCGTTGTTTCATCCATAACATCACTCGACGTCATCATCCTGATCAGCGCAGATGTGGTCTACTCACAGTAGAAGAAATTCAAGAGGCAGAAATTGCGATCATCCGCACGGTTCAAGCAGAAGCATTCACAGAAGAGATTCGTCTTCTCCATCAAGGCAGAGAATTGCTTCCGTCTAGTTCCTTGAAAGCGCTATCGCCATTCATTGACAATGACTCATTATTGAGAGTTGACTCATCATGTCATATCATTGACATCTTTCTCATGATGGAGTTCAGAGCACCATGACTTCATTACGTCAGCGTTATTGGATACTATCTACTCGTCGTACAGTCAAATCAGTTTTGAAATCCTGCCATTTATGTTTTCGCTTCGCCAAATTTCGTTCGGAACAAATCATGGGACAACTTCCTCCTGTCAGAATACAGTCTGATTTTCCATTCTATAACTCTGGCATAGATTATGCTGGACCGTTTTCATTACTTGTTGGTTCCAAGAAATCACGCACATATTCAAAAGCTTATTTAGCTATCTTCGTCTGCATGGTCACGAAAGCAGTACACGTAGAAGTCGTCTCAGAGTTGACAACGAAAGCCTTTATTGCGGCACTCATACGCTTCTCATCACGTCGTGGTATTCCACACTCCATATTTTCGGACAATGCAACCACGTTTGTAGGTGCAAACAATGAACTACAAGATCTACATCAGTTCTTTGAGTCATCTAAAACTCAACGAGATATTCATAACTACACGTCAGTTCTCAATATCAAGTGGCACTTCATTCCACCTCGCGCCCCATCTTTTGGAGGTCTGTGGGAGAATGCTGTCAAGAATTTCAAGAAAATTTTCAAAGTCGTCACATTCAATCATATTCTTAATTTTGAAGATATGACTACATTCGCAGCTCAAATTGAAGCTATCCTTAACTCTCGTCCACTCGTACCTCTTACAGAGGACCCTCAAGATCTTCAGTATCTCTCGCCAGGTCACTTCTTAGTTGGTCGCCCATTGACTGCGTTGCCTTTCCATTGCCCACCCACCACCCATGTCGATAACAGGTGTCGTTGGAAACTTCTTCAAAAAATCACTCAAGAACTTTGGGACAGATGGTCTAAGGAGTACTTAGTCACACTTCAACGCAAGCACAAATGGCTTACTGAATCGGACAATCTCACAGTTGACACCATGGTTCTTCTGAAAGATCTCAATTCTGCTCCTTCCACATGGAAGTTAGCTCGCATCATTGAAACCCATCCAGGTGCAGATGGAAAAGTTCGTGTTGTTACAGTGCAGACTGCACATGATAGGTTCAAGAAAGCCATCTCTAGTCTCGCTCCGCTTCCAGCATTTGAAGATGATTAATTTTGGTAGTCTTTCACTACTTGTCCTTTTTGTATTAGCATTTATTCATCATGTTATCCACCTATTATTCGTATTGCTCATGTATTTCTATTCGACTCATCTAACATATATGTATTTTTTTTCTTACTCATCATTTTTTGCACTCACTACGTCTTGGTTGACAAGACTCGTTCCTGCATCGAGGGGGGAGCTTTATGTTAGATTTCGTCTCATATTTTAGCCAGTCTTATGGTCGTCCATCTTGTTTTTGTAATATTTGAATCTACCGCTGCTACAGTCCACGGACAACATTCTCACTTGTCATGCGATCTCTGACGTCACAGTTTCATTGATCGCTTGATCGATAGTAGTGCTAGTTGTCGTCTGCTTCTTTCAATGTTTTCTAGTTTAATATTCGTCTATAAGTATTTTGAATTGTATTTTCATTGTTTTTGAACCTCCATTGGTATACTTCAACAGTCACATCAACCTCAACACCTTCAGTTCGCTTAATATCGATTTTATATTTTCACTTCATTCGTTGAGTTTGTGCACATGACTACCGATCACGTCATGTTTCCGCTATGGGCAGTTCCTGTTTCTTCAACCAGCATGCAAGAAGCGTCACTCTCTTTGTACAGCTATATGATGTAACATCTTAGTTTAACGTGTCCATCTTTGGAAAACTTTATCCATTTTCATCATTCATTATGTCCTAGTTTGTGTGCTTTTTCGATAACCATTCAACGCATTTTTCATCAGTGAACGTTTTTCAACCATAATTTCTATGAATTTAACTTACCTTTCGGGATTTTTCTACTAAGCGTCCTTTTTGCAAATCACGCCATGCTTTCTGCGTACAACGTTTTCAATTATTCATCATATTAGTATTATGAACTGTAAGTAATTTCAACATGAATTCCACATGAGCTTTCAACAATCCTCAATATGAACTTTTGATTTATTATTTATCACTTCAATTTTACTGAGCATCAGTACACATTTTTTAGCGGTTACATTCATTCATCTTGTATGCTCATAGGAGATACATTTTCAACTTGGGAAGTCTTGTGCAAGTGCAGCTTACCTTATTCAACATTTCAACTCAGGAAATTTGCGCAAGTGCAGTTTGCCTTTCATTGTCAACCGCTACTCATTTTTAGCTACTCAGTCTTAGCTACTCATCATTTATTTAGTCGAACTTTGTCAATCTCAATTCTTACTGATGCCAGTGATTTTTGTCAATCTCAATTCTTACTGATGCCAGTGATTTCATTCGTCAAGAACATTTTATCTCTTTTTTCAAATATTTATTCACTGCAATTACATCAACTTTAGGACATAACTTCAAACATTAAATTATTCTACTTAACTCATGGTGGAACCTTTTTTCCAATTAACATTCAACCAGTGAAACTCATTCAATTTGTGAAGTGCCCATTCGTCGTTATATTCATTATCAATTTTAATATTGGAACAGTCTCAACTTTCAATATCTCAATGTATTCAAGTCAAGTTCTCTTCTGCATCGGTCACCGTTTATCAGGATATAATCAAGATATCTTCATCGTTCAACTTCTATTAGCCCAGCAGCTGTCTGCAACTACAATGTACTTGACAGGAGTCAAGTTCCATCCTCGGATTTTGAGTCACCGTAGGCCTATCACTTCGGCAACACATCATTAATTATTCAGGGAAGTCTTATTCTATTATTCACATTTTTGTACTTACCCTCTCAGAGGCACTGTGTTTACTGGTAGTCTTCATCCCATCAATTTTGTTCCTGATTAACTTTTTATTCCTAAATAATAACTATTTAAATACTATCAATCATTCAATTTTTTATTTTCTATATTATTATTACTTATGTGTTCTACATATAGTAATATTCCCCATGTTACTTGACATGCTTTAAGCTGTCATTTCCCAGCCCGCTTATGTAATACAATATGCTGAGCTTCGTCTCCTTTCAATATTGTATTTGGTATTTTTCAACCTTTTCTATTTTTAATTATTAATCGAACCTTCAGTTCTGGACAGACTTTCTGCTCCTTCTGCTTACATTATAGCCAAGTTGCTATATTTGTCCTCTTTCAGTGTTACATAGTCAACAGCTTGAAAGCTTCAGGTACGATTGGATTCTACCTAAACTGAATTCCTAGTTATCATTTTTGTGAAATTAGGTAATTGTTCATATTCATATAATTTTTGTACTTTCATACCTTTAAGATTACTAAGAATTTTGCAGGACTTTTATCTAGGATTTTTGTCTCTCGACTGATTTTATTAGTCAGGTTAAGATTCTCATATTTACTATCATTTTTCAAGTATTCTAAATTTTATTCATTTTATTTAAACATTGCTAAATTTGTACGTTCAATTCAATCATTACTCATTGTCATTATTGTTCTATTATTAGTTTCAGCATCAATATACTCTTTTGTGTATTTCAACATTAACATTGATATCCCAACTTTATCTTTGTATTACTCAATCTTTTGCGCTCACAGAGGTAACATCATTTTGAAACATTGGAATTCTGAGTCATTACTTCCTGTCTTAGAAGTACTCAATGAACGGCATGGCTTGAAAAAGTCGAGCAATTTCCTGTAATTCTGTGAAGAGCTGAAATAAAATTTTAAAAATAATATATTAACATATTCAATAATATTGCTCTTTCTCACAGATTGGCTCATTCATCTTGAGACAATTTAATGGATAATAACTAATATTATAAAGAATGTCAAAAATTCAAGTAGCTCAACATCTCTGATTCTAAATTTCAATCGATTTGTTTTTCTTAATATTGGCATCTCGTTTTATTTTCTTGTAATAGAAGTTGGAGTAATTCGCAAGACTACATTTTTTGTCAATAATATAATTAGATTGTGGAATGCTGTACCGTACTCCATTGAAGGTTTCAGGGTACCCTGCTACTCAAACTTATGTTTTTTTAATGATATTGAATTTAATATAATGCCAGTTATTGTGCATCCTTTACCATAATTCTTACTTGAGGTTTTCTATTTGGAGAATAGGAATAATATAATGACTCCTTCCCTTTAAGATAACATTCCACTACATATTTCATCCTAGAGCTGTTGAACTATAATCAATAAATTGTTGATAGAATAACTTGCACCAAATATGCTACCCTACCGTGGGTGAATGACCTCTCCAACAAACAGTTTCAGGGTGGTCATTAATTTCGAAGCCTTCTCCTCAATCTTGAGTACCTATTATATTCCTTAGTAGACCGATTTAGCGTTTCCAGGTATTATAGACAATCAGAGGATCAGAAAGGACAGGCTCATTGTTAGAACGCATGCATGAATGCATAATTGTGAATGGGTAGTTTGAATGGCATGTGGTAGAATGGCATGTTCCGTAAAATGACGACCAGCATTTTTCAAGCATGGTTCTTTCAACCAGGAATGTTAGAAAGTTGAGCATGTGGTAATAATTAAGGATTTCGACAACCATGTGACAAAACTAAAATGTTCAGAGGTTAATGACTCAAATTTCAATTGAAATTCAAAAAGCTTTTGTAATTAAATAAATAATAAGATATCATCGGTTAAATCACTAAGTAGTGGTGGTAGTCACAGATCCCTTATGAAGAGGAACCCCACACATGAGCGACAGGTTGACACATTAGGCTATATATGGAGGAACGAGAACGTCCCAAGCCAGTCTGGAAGAATCGGTCATTGAGAGGTGTCAAGTGTCCTGTGGTGAAGTTTTCTCTGGGATTTGCAGACAGCAGCATCAGATATCACAATTCATAGGAGAGTGATGTGATCAAGCTACAGTGAGTCTTATCCTCAGTTTTATTTTCAACACATAGTCTACTAGAATTTCAATTATTGATTTGTGACTCCACTAGCCAAAAATAACAACAACTTTCCAGTGTCCTTTTTAAAGTAGGGTTTAATCAATTAGTAATTTCAGAGGAACAGTTTTTTTTATTCAATTTTTAGATTCCAAATTTATTTTAAAGTAGTCTTTTGAATTTAGTTTTGAACATTTCTTTGAATATATAAACTTTATTGATAATTGTATGTATCGATTTTAATTCATGCAATAAATAATATTCTAGTAATTTTTGAGATTTCATCTCATAATCAAATTCATCAATTGATTATATTTTTGATTCAGTTTAGTTTTTGAAGCTCTTTCCATATTCCATTTTATTCCATTTGTAAGGCTTCTCAGCACTATTTCATTTTCATTTCATTCAGTTTAATTTGAATTCTCAATATAATTCAGTAATAACTTAGTGATCTTTTGTTTTATTCAACAAATCCCGAATTCACGACCCAGAGTAAGAGTTTCAGGTTAATTTTATTCATATTTTACCATGTTCCTGGTGTTTATCCGGGAACTATCATTTCCCAGTCGAAAAGACTGGGTGGCGCCCAAAAGAAGTTATATATATTGGCAGATTATTTATTGAATTTAATTAAGTAGTCCTTATTTGATTATTTTTTAAATTTCGAGTTACTTTACTTAAAGAGCAAGATGACAAAGAGTTCAAACTTCATTCTAAAATTGACTTCGAATATCGAAAATTGAGCACAATTCTAACTAGTAGTTCTGTGAGCAGTAGACCTCGCGCAAATAAACCACAGCCTCCTCGTATACAGTCCATCAGAGTAAATCCTGTCTGTATGTCGTGTCGGCGAGATATCGGTGTGAAAACGGCTAATGACTGTTGGGGTTTGTGTATCAAAAATGCTAACATCAAAAGCTAATCTCCTTCAAGACATACTGGCAGCTAGCAGGTCAGCCCGAGTACAAAGCAGAGAAAGGTTGAGAGACAATACCATGTTATTTTAGTTATCAATTACATGCGTTATTGCAAGCAATAATAGTGAATAAAGATTGCATTCGATGAGTCCACACAGGAGCTGATTTTTACGAAGTTACATTGAGATATTGAATTGCATGCAATTTTTAATCAACTCGACAGCTGATTTATGATAAATAATTCTATAGTCTGATTTTTACTCCAATATTGGCAAACGAAGGAGGCTCCTTTTCCTCTTATAATTATCCTTGAAATGCAAAATTTCCAAAAAAAACCTTGTATATACGTCGACGCGCAATTTAAAAAGGAACATACCTGTCAAACTCCATGAAAATCTTTTACCGCGTTTCGCCGTAAATGCGGAACATAAAAACATATATAAACATAAAGTGAAATGCAAAACCGTCGACTTGAATCTAAAGGCGTGTCCACACTTAACAAATTTTCGACATACATGTTCGGCAGCAAACATGTTTGTTGAGGAGCTCAGGGGCAAACATTTTAAAAAGTTTGGACAATCATTGTTTGTCAAAGAAAAAAATAATGTTTTTTCAAACATTTTCAGTTTTGAAATCTGTAAAACAGCTGCAAAACATAAAACCTGTTCTCCCCACTTACAAATATTTTGTTTGGTGACGCGTCCACACTGGCCACGAGCAAACATTGTTTGTCAAACATAATAAAAATTTTCCCAAACGTTTTCTACAGACATGTTTGTCGATCACTTGTTCAGTGTGGACACAGCTTTAGACCTCACTTCGCTCGGTTAATAATTTCCATTTATCAAAAAAACTAACTTTTGCATATCATAATTGAGCACCATGGCTAATTAACATATTGCAGTAGTGTACGAGTCGCAGTCTTCAAAAAGATTATCTCATTTTTACAAATTAGTCTGGGTAAATAATAGACAAATTGGATGAGTAATGAGTTACTTACCGTAACATTTGAATTCCAAGTTTCAATTAAAACCTGATCCAATTATTTGTTATAATTAGTAGACCCAATAGAAGTGTAGTGGGGTATATAAGGTGGTCCTTGTTCTCAGTAGATATGTCAGTTCTTGATTGCAAGGTGGTATAGCTGCTCTCCTGCTTTCCAGTAACTTGAACTTCAATGTAAGTATTATAATAATACACTGCTTGTATTATCCATTTTCTATCCATTTTTACAACATATACTTCACATTGAAAAGTTCAAAAATAGGCTATGTTTATCACCAAGCCATTTTGTGACCAATTTATATACTGATTCGTTCTAGAATAGAAGCTTCATGGAGATCAAACACATAATTACCAAGTGATTTTTTCTCAGTATCATTGTAGTTTTCTCAATAATATTAACAAAATCAATCAATCCTATTAGGGTATCCTATAGGTTGCACTAAGGCCCGCCGCAAAGTAGACCCACGCTAATCCACGAAAAGAAACCCACGCCGTGGGATGTTTTGTAAACCATTTCTAGGCTTCTCCAGTCATCTGTGTAATGATAATAATACATGCAATGAATAACCCACTTGTCAGCTGATTGATTATAAATAATCCTATAGCAATGGTTTACAAAACATCCCACGGCGTGGGTTGCTTTTCGTGGATTAACGTGGGTCTACTTTGCGGCGGGCCTAAGTATCCCATGGAATGTAACTATACTAACTATAAGGAGTAACTATACTAACAACAACAATACTGAATACAAAACACTTATCTAATTATTGAGTACTGATATATACTTGAGTCTTGCGATGTGCAATGGAATTGAGAGCTAGGCCCTATAGTAGCAAGTTATAATATTATTATAAGTAGGACCTATTGAATCCATTCTTGCTAGTTCATACTCACATTCAATACTCGAAAATGTACTGGTTATTGGGGGAGAAATTCGAGCCTTTCAACCTACAATAAATTACTATTGTATAGTAATACTATTGTGCTCCATACTCTGTCAGAAACTCGGATCTCCACAGGGACCTGCAGATGGAAGAAGTCGATGTCATGATCACAAAGGCTGCCAGAATCCATGAAGAGACTCTACATAAGCATCAGAACATCCAAGCTCTACACCTCATTGACAACTCTAATACAGTGAGAAGACTGAAAAGGAAGAAGCCTACTGATATCGTTTAAATGTAGCAAGAGTGATTCTGAAAGAAACAGTGCATGGGCATTGCTCATTTAGACTGTGAAGGAGTGAATACCCCTTTAATGTCAAACTTTACGTATTAATTTAAGCTAGGATTGAACTGTTTATTAACCAAAGTGTTAGATTGCAGTCAAATTACAATAAAAAAATATTCACATTTTTTCTGGTCAATTTCTGATTGTAATGATTCTTAAGACCTTGATGTAACACGGTAATTCTAATTTAGGTAGAATACCGTAGTATTCTTGCTTGCTAGAGTACCGTATAGCGGGGAGAGAAAATTAAATTTGAAGTAAACAAGTATTCTTATGATGGCTTAAGTCGATATAGCCTAATGGATTTCTAATAACAATATTATTCATTTCGTTTCCAGTGATTTCCACATCTTGTGAGAAGACTCCATCGAAAATGAAACTGCATTTGCTGTTGTCTGTTTGCTTGACTCTTGCATTGGTCCTCGTGGCAATGGCGGCTGAAGATCCTACTGCTAATGGCTGGGAGGAAGATAAGGTGAGCTATTGTGCCGTAATTTAATAAAAAATGCTCATTAGGCAAATTGAAATCATTTTATAGAACAACATACTATGAATTAATTACAACTTTAATCACTCAACGAATTTCGTTTAAATATTAAGAATCGCCGATACAATAACGATGAATTATTCCGAAGATTCCAGTAAATGTTGGAAGAAAGTTGCTAGTATAAGGGCCAAGCCACACGAAGAGCTTTTCAGGGATATTCACACTAGTCGGCAGGGCAGAAAGCTCTCCGATTCGCTGATTGGATTGGCGTTTGGCAATCAGCCAATTGGAAAGTTTCGACTCGTCTGAAAGTTGTGTGGCTTGGCCATAAGAGTAGCTTAAGCTGGCATTCAAATCATCATGCAATATCTCAACATAAACATTTTTAAAGGAAATTGTGGAAACTTTATAACCTCCCTTATCTGTGATATCATTTGTATAATGGAATTTGTCATGTAAGCGATATCATTGAATAAAAAGTTGATTTGATTTGATTCAGTTGAAATAAATCTATTCATGTTTCCCAGAAGATCAGGCAGTTAGCAGACCCAATCAAGCACATCCAAATTCTAATCAGCCACATTACAATTTGAGATAGTTTCCAACTGAGTGAAGTGTATCCTAAATACTTGAACCTCATTGTTCATGATCTCCAACGCACATTCAGGCAGAGAAGACCGAGATGTAGTGACAATCTGTAGGTTCTTCTTTGCTAAACTCCAACAGTCATTTAGTCATTGATTCACTGATGTAATTCTTTGGAAAACTCTCTGAGATCTATCACCTTCCCTCCTGAAGGAATGTTGAATTTCACACCTGCACTGGGCAATCAAAGATAATGTTAAATCCCTGAATATGAGAGCCTGGTAATTTGATACAAATGTTTATTCTCAGATTCAAATCTCCCTACAATATTATTAAAATTATTGTTCATACCATCATACTCATCATTGTTCACCATCAAAGCTTGGCCACTCAAAAAAGAATAAGTTACCTCACAATATTCTGTGTGTGAGATGATTCTCAAAAAAGAATAAGTTACCTCACAATCATCTCACACACAGAAGATTGTGAGGTAACCTATACTTTTTTGAGTGCTAACTTGAAATATTTTGGATTACAGTAAATTAACAAAAAATGTATTGTGAATGTTGATCATTTCTTATTAGAATTGATTATTTTTCAGAATTGACCATTTCTTTTTCGTTTTCAGGTTGGCTTTGCAGGAATGCGCATAGAAGACTCCATGATACAAGCGTCTATTAGCGACAACTGATTATTGTTTTGTCAATAAAATGTAATCTTGCGATTAATGTGCTCTCATTTTGTTGATAACCTCGATCACATACAGTTTACCCTATATTATTTTCAAAAAATACAAAGATCTTGCATTTAGCCATTATTCAACCATAATAGTTTTAGGGGATCTGGTATATACGAGAGGGAGCTGGTGAAGCATTGCTTCTATTCCATTTCCGAGTTTTACTATCACTTTGCCGGCACCAGAGAATCGACTTCAACTCAAACGATTCGTAGAATTTCAGTGACAAAACCTTATACCCCTTTCACAGGAGGTTACAGGATGGAATAAACTAAACCAAACTTTATCCTCTGTTTGGTTTTTCAAGTTCCGAAAAAGCAGAAAATTGAAATATAAAAACATTTTTCGCCCCACTTGGATGTAATGAGCTGTTTTTCGTGCGTCATATGGAGGCCGAAAGTGATTGTTTTCTGACCAGGCCGGTATAGTATATTTCGCACCTAGGGTCGAAAATGTACGTTTTCCGGCTCGAGATCGCGGTTTTCAAGTTCGAGACGAAGTCGAGTTTTTTTTTGGTGTGGCAAAAAATAGCGTTCGCAACATGGGCAAAAATGTTTTTCCGGCTCTCGAACGCTTCAAGTTCTCGACTTCGTCTCGAACTCATTTTTGCCCATGTTGCGAACGCTATTTTTTGCCACACCAAAAAAAAACTTCCCATTATATAAGAAATTGGAAAATAAAAAAAATTCAAACAGCGTATTTTGATGTTTTGAGTCTTGGTTATGACAACTTTCACTGTCAATTAATTTCAATATTACTAATTAATAATTTACAATAGTGACAATATTTTTATACTATTAATATTTCGAATAATTGTTTGAATTTTTATAGCTCACGCTTTGCACCTGGTGCAATATCTCATGGATAGATGGATGAATAGAATTTTCATTACTATTTTGAAATAATGTGATTGAGAAATTAATATAATTGCATATCTCACAGTTTTGTCTCAAAATATATCTAAAAAATTGATTGAAATTTAAATTACGGTAACTAATATAAAAAATAGCTAATAAAAGTCGAAATTCATTGACAAAAAAAAATGTCATTGACCAAGGTTCGAGCCTAGATCATGTTTGTAATTCACTGAGCTTTGAGTTCTGATGTATTATGCCTTTACACTCTCGGCCATTGGGTATTGTTGATCGTAGAGGCCTGTAAGTCAGGTAACGTATGTAGGCTACTATAATATAGTGTATAGCAGCAAACTTGAAGCCGGTTTGCCGGCATTTTCACAACAAAATATTGCTCTGAAAATAGTTAAATCATAGAGAAAACATTCGAAGATTCAATCTTGAGTGGACCTAATGTTTTCTCTATATGGTTTGATATTGAAGAAAAATTATCTAAAAGTTTTAATAATGAATTACGGAAAAATTACTAGGAATTTTTCAGTCAAGGCTGAGTTTCACCAGTAGGCTTACCTTAAACTTTAGATCTCTGCTGTATTTTCCTATTATTATTGTTGATTATATTGCATTAAGAAGTGGAATTCGATAATAAAAAAGAAACAATTATTACTCTACCTCACTTTTAAATATTGATACAATTATTGTACTTTGATTTCAAATTTGATTCTTCACTTTTAAATACATGCGATACGTACCTTTCTGACAATGGACAATGCAGCCAACATTATATTGTTGAGGCTATGGAGATATCATCGTATTCTATTGTTTGATATCAAAAACACAATAATAAATATTAAATTATGAAACAGTAATTTATAAAATATATTATAGACATGATACCGCGATTCATGATACATAATTATATAGATTATTACAGTCGTTATGAGATTATCTCTATGATTTTTGTGAGATCAGACACGATCAGCTGTTATTCAAGGTCATTTTACAGCCCTAGGGCCGTAAAGTTTTACCGGCCTGGTCGGAAAACAATCACTTTCAGCCTCCATATGACACACGTAAACCAGCTCATTACATCCAAGTGTGGCGAAAAAATTTTTACGGCCCTAGGGCTGTAAAATAACCTTGAAGTCAGCTGATTCTAATTTGATGTAAACGTGTTTACAAAATAGTTTATGAAACAGAATCAGTTTATGCTTCTAGAATTGAATAAAGTATTTTGCAATAAGATACTATCATTGTATTTGGATGAATGAAATACAAATAAGATATTATAAACTATTGAATTTTCAGAGTATAATAGTATCTAACCTCAAACCTCATAGTACTGCGTTTATCACCAAACCTGGTGGATAATTTTGGATCTACTTGGATGAACAGATAAGATATATATTATAGACTATTCAAATTCGATTTTCAGAGTAGGATAGAACTTCTAACCTAAACTTCTGTAGTTGACAACAACAAGCATTGTTGATGTTGACATTCAGATTGGCCAAATTTCAAATGTGCTAAAACAGCTGATCAAGAAACTTTCTATTATTTGTGTTTATTATTCAAGAATCAAAACATATATAATATGATCTTATTGTCATTTGAAAGAATAAAAAAGTATAAACTCAACCTCCCACATAATTGAACATAATCTTTTAGGTTATTTAGACAAATCTGAATAAAAAATATAAATACTTCGACAATTTCCTGATATTCAGATTACCTCAGATTTGCTAGAGCTATGACCTTCCAGTTTTTCTTTCGGAAGTGCCTAATAAACAATTATTCTCATATATATATATATATATATATATATATATTATATATATATATATATTGTTTATTTTTGTGTGTGGCGAAAAATAGCGTTTGCATCACGGGCATAAATGTTTTTCCTGCTCTCAATCTTTTCTAGTCCTCGACCTACGGCCTCGAACTTGAAAACCGACTTCGAGCCGGAAAAGCCTCATTTTCGGCCCTAGGTGCGAAATATACTATTACATCTACGATTAAAGACTTTCATGTGTTATTAGTCATAGGTAACTGCAACAAGGAAGCAGCTCTCCTGCAGCATATGCTACGTCAAAGTTTTGCTATATAATATTACTAATACACTCCATATAGCCTATAATCACTATACTCCCTACAAAATTATTTCTAACTTCGAGGAATATGCGGCGCAGAGAGAAGTGGAGGGAGATCAGCCAATTACAGTGATGGATAGAGTCATAGGTAGAAGCAAAGTTGCCAATTTGTCGATTAGAGTCAGTCGACTGAATGCTTCCTGAGAGAGAACTCCGTAAGTTTAACATTAGCGCTTGAATACCCACTAGAAATTAAAGAATTCTGGCCGGTTCTGAACGGAAACTTCGCCGCCGTTGTATCCCTACCACTCTGTATGCGCATATTCCTCCCAAGTCCGAAGTAATTTTGTACGCCACTCTTTTATTTTCTTCGATAAAATGGTCGTAAGAACAGGAAGCAATGTTTACAATGACAACATAGCAAATCAATGACAAAAAAGGTATCTGCATAATAGTTTTATCTGCAGTAATAATAATTATGCTCTACTGATCTATTTGTTGTTAAACTGAGAATTTGACACTCAACATTAAAACTGCTACAGCAGTCATAGGAAAATGAGTAGAATAGTAAAATCATATATCAATTTGAGAATAATTTAAAGCTCAATAAGTTCATAATTAGCACATATTTTCAAATCAATCGTTGAAGAGTTGTAAGGTTAAGAATGAAGATAGGAGAGTTTTTTGAAATGTCACACATTTCAAAGCGGATATCTCGAAAACTATTAGAGGTAGCCTATGTAAAAATCTCACGAGAGAGCAAATTTGTAAGCTTTATTTTTTATTACATGATTATTATGTCCGTAAGACGCATTTTGTTTGAGACATACACGAAAAAAAACTGGTACTCTAAAACAACCCCCACCCTCTTAGCACAGGGGGTTAGGGTAAGGACTTTTGATAAGTTGACTCTCTAACTTTTTGTAAAAGTACAGCGGGGTCAAAATTGTGTTCTAAACTCCAAACTTTTCATTCTTTAATTTTTTGAGCATTCCATTAGGGTGACACAAGGCCTTTTTTCAGTCGGCCGACAGGACAGGAACCTTTAAGATAGGCTGATTGGGTTATCGTATGGAGTGTGCTTACTGTCCAGCCAATCGCAGAGCTTCCTCTCCTGTCGTGCCGTCTAAAAATACCTCGTGTGGCTTGGCCCTTATTATGAAATTCGAATGGCCACCTCAGCTTCGCGGGATGGCGGAAATCTGAAAAGTGAATATTTTTTCAATAATCGAGCTGAATATCATTGATGACTTCGGTAATATTGACTCTTTGAGCATTGATTGTCGACTGTCAATTGGCAGTCACCTTTGCCTCAGCAAAGCTCCGAAAGAAAACGTTCAGCGGGTCAAATCTCACGATTTCAGTGACCAGTTGACTTGCCTCAGCACGACTAAACTGTCTAGAAATCGACAATCCAGAATGTCAATATTGTTTTGTGCGCTATCTGGCACATTTCACCCTCTTGTTGGAATTGAAATTAATGCGTAAAAAATGGTAATTTCGGTATAGTGGCTAAGGAGAGTTGGAGCTAGTTCAACAATTCATTGATTGTCATGATAGTAGTCCATTTTATAGGATTATCAATTTATTGGAAAATAATACAAGAAGATGTTAATGAACTTGTTATCATCGAATTGAACTCAATTGATGGAAGATATTGATTTTTTGCCGGCTTAAAGCACGGAAATTGAAAATTATCATCTGGTTGAATTCTTTTTAGCTGTGCCGGTTTCACAAAAGCCGATTGAATTCTAGTCGTGATCAGTTTCATGAGAACTAATCAGAGAAGCCTTATTTCCGAAAAAAACCTTCTCTGATTGGTTTTCGTGAAATTAATCACGATTAAAATAAAACCGGCTTTTGTGTAACCGGGCCTGAAAGCGCCGTCGCCTCTGTTAATCCTCTTGTTAATTTAGTGTCAATTTAAAGAAGACACAAGAGTTAATGTAGTGCTAATTTAATGTTGATATTAATGTCAATTTGAGAAGGTCGGCGCGGCGTGCCTACTGTGTGCTTGAGCTTTATGTATTCGAGTAAAGTTCATGTTAAACTTATCCACAATTTAAAAATTTGCTTGAATTTTATCTGGTTCATAGTTCTCTATGGAGTTAGTTCTGTGGTTCTCGACATCATTAGGAAGATTTAAATCTCGTCCATTAATTTGTTTGGCCTATCTCTGCTGTAGAAAAAAGCACCGCATTAGAAAAAATCAATGTTCACACGCTCTGATCTTGGGAACAAAGCGTCGTATTGACATGGCTAAATTAAGCTGCTTCAAGTTTCAATCGTAAAGAGAAAAGTGTTTTGATATCTTGTAAGTTTTTGAGATAATTTTTTCTCACGGGTATGTGGGAAAAACCATGTAAATTATCACCAAAATACAAAATTTAGAGGTTTTGCATACCCATCTGCACCTCATAGACTTCGCCTGCTAGAGAGTGACCCGTTTATATGGAGATGAAAATATTCAATGCTCTTCCAACTCACATTGGAGATATTGAGAGCTTGAAGGAGTTTAAAAAAGGATGGAGAATTCCTTATAGAATTAAGCCCATACAAATTAGCGGACTTCCTCGAGTGATGAGTTTTGTTCCGTATATGTTATGTGAAATTTGTCGTGTTATCTTGTATGTTGAGTTTGTGTAGGCTATATGCACTAACACGCAGCCCTACAGGAATGAATGAATGAAAATTATTTCAATATAAACATTGATTATATCGAAATTATTCTATAGTAATAGATTACAATTCCGACTATAAGTAGGCATTCCATTGAAGAATAAAGACTACCGTATTCCATTTTCTTCAAATTCAACTGAATAACTGAAAAATAAGATAAATCTCATATTTCACAGCATTTTTGTAGTAGAACTGAATTCCTAATTATTAGTGTTACGTTAATAGGGAAGACATAATTTCAAGGAAAGTTAAGCTTACGACTGCAATTTTCCTCTCAATCCGGTTCTCAAGTCACGAACCTCACAAATTATTGTGCACCTCAGTGAATACCATGACTTATTTTCCCATTCCATTTTATCTAAATATGTCTCCCCTCAAACAGATTATTAGAATGGACTAATACTCTTTTTGAATCTGAGTATTTAATTAAATGCTACACTTTTGGTTTTCAATTTTCTTTTAGTACGGTACATTTCCTAATTACTAACTTAATTAGAAACTTAAGTGGATAGAATAGTGGGATACAGTATATAAGGTGGTCTCCATGTCAGCTCATGATAAAGTTAGAAAAGCTCTTCACTGCACTTCAAGAATTTGAAACTTCAATGTGAGTAACTTAATAGATTTAGTGCTATTGTTGTTCACGAAATTATTTCTAAAGAGAGCTAAAATGTGATAATTTTTGTGTTTGATTTCTAGTATTATTTCAATTTCAATAATAGTTAGTGGTTTTCTTTGAATCCTATACATGTTGCAGGACATTTGAGAGCCTGCTGAAGTTTGATAGATTGAAGCATTCTATGAATGCTCCAAATGTCATGGTGTCTTAAGCTCATTTTACAATGTTATACTGCAAGCCTCATTGTGACCTGTTTAAAATGTTACAATAATGTATAATTTTGACGAAATAAAATCATAAACTCAATTCAATTCGAATTCAATCCAATGATACAGTAGCTACTCACAATTGTTCCCATTGGAAAGCAATTATCTAATTCATAAGTACGGTATTGATTATATTGGATTCAAGTCTAATTCTAATTCAAATTATTACAGCCTATCAACTGAATTATATCTTGTGAGACTTTTAGGCAGGTAGTCAAAAATTCAATATTTTTGACAATAATTGCTTATCTTAATGAGTATTTTTCATACCATGATGCGATATAATTACAATTACTATCTTTGTGCACCGGTATAGTATAGGTGTTTGTTAGCGTATGCTACCGTAATGTATAAATATAATTTAGAAGTATAAATACTATATATTATAAATGATAAATTCCAATCGAAATAAAAAAAATATTTTTTTCCAGAGATTCCCACAACTTGTGAGAAGACTCCATCGAAAATGAAACTGTATTTGCTGCTATCTGTTTTCTTGACTCTTGCATTGGTCCTCGTTTCAGCAATGCCGGCTGAAGATCCTATTGCCTGGGAGGAAGACAAGGTAAGAAATTGTACTGTATTACATTACCGAGTGTTATAAAGCAGATTGAATTACTACTGTATTTACATGTCACATGCAGTGACGTCTCTGGGGGGTGCTGGTCCATAGGGGCCATGCACCCCCCCTCACCCGACAGCTCAGAAAATCTATGAGTAACAAACTAAAATTTTCCCGAAACATGAGGCTCAAGCCCCCTCAAAGATTTTTTTTTTCAATTCTCAACCGGATTCTATATTTTATAGCCTACTCAAGTGTTTGAAACGATTCAACCAATGATAAAATAACAGAAAATAATATTTGAGAAAACACTTCATTCACATGGGCTACTTTTTGAATCAATTAAACAAAAAAAAAATCTTGAAGCACCCTTTATTTTTAAAAAAATTTGAAATAGTTCAACATCTAGTTTCGGTGATCACACAATCGTCAGGTTATAAAAAAATGCAAGGTATATGTGATCATTTTTTTATTTTATAACCTGACGATGGTGTGATCACCGAAACTAGTTGTTGAACTATTTTAAAGTTTTTTTTAGAATAAAGTGTGCTTCAAGATTTTCATTTTGTTTTATTAAGATTTGAGAAATATCTCCAGATAGCCTAGAACTTGTTTCTCTATACCAATATTATTGGTAACATACATTTGTTGAGTGGTTTATCTTGTGACTCATTGGGGATGATCAAGAAATCATAAGTTTTTGGATAACTTAATTTTCCAGTTAACTGCAAATCCCGTCTAATCCAATTGTCAGACGAGTGAAATTATTCCTATCTCATCCATTGAATTTCGAAGAGAGAATGAGATCTGTGAGCTTTTTGAGTGCTAACTTGAAATATTTTAGATTACAGTAAATTAACAAAAAATGTATTGTGAATGTTAATCATTTCTTATTAGAATTGATTATTTTTTAATATTGATCATTTTCTTTTTTGTTTTTAGGTTGGCTTTGCAGGAATGCGCATGGAAGACTCCATGGTGGCAGCGACCGGTGGTAATGGTCTCAACGTCAACTGATTATAGTTTTGTTAATAAAATGTGAACTTCACAATGTCACAAATATGTGTCAAACTTCAAAATGTCAAAATAGAATGTGAATAGAATGCAATTCTTAAGCTCTCATTTTGATGATTTCCTTGATCACATATACCTTAATGGTTTTTAAAAAATACAATGATCTTGCATTTGGCTGCAATTCAACCACAACGATTTTGTCCTTTGTTTTTTCAAGTTCGAAAGAGCAGGAATTGAAAGAAAAACATACCCAAGGTAAAAGACATTCATTCTTTTTTATTCGTCATATGGAACAACAACAACAAGGAAACAGCTCTCCTGCAGCATACGACACGCCAAAGTTTTGTGATATAATATTACTAATACACTCTATTATAGCCTACAATCACTAGTGGGCTACCCTTTTATTTTCGATGAAATCGAAGGTGAATAGGTGATACAAGTGATTCAAAATTCAAAGTAATTCATCAGGACATTAATGAATGTTTGCAATAATGACATAGAACAAGAACAGGTATTATTTGTTTCTACAACAGTCCAGTCAAATGGTCGTTTTTCAGGAAACAGCCCCAAAAGAATTTTTCTCGACGGTTCTATATGTATTTTCAGGCGCTGAATTCAAATCTGAAATTTGCTGAGACGACAGAAGGCGGCTCCACCCCCAAAAACCCCAAAACCCCCAAAATTTCGGACTTTTTTCAATTTTCCCATTTTATCTCGTGAACCTTGAGTTTCTCAAGAAAAAACGATCTTGACAGGATTAAAGAGAATAAAATGTCCAATTAATTGAGTGGTCGCACA
This sequence comes from Nilaparvata lugens, assembly GCF_014356525.2. Taxonomy (NCBI): domain Eukaryota; kingdom Metazoa; phylum Arthropoda; class Insecta; order Hemiptera; family Delphacidae; genus Nilaparvata; species Nilaparvata lugens. The sequence goes on along the minus strand of NC_052511.1, from coordinate 18,718,079 downwards.
AGATTTTACCATTTTTGTTTTCCGAAACTACGAATTTCCAAAAAAGTGGTATTTTTTAAGGGGTTTTAAAAATTATGCAAACCTACCACTTCTACCCTATACAACTTGGATATTTTTCTAGTATAGATAAAAACCACACATCACGTGAAAGAACAATTCATTATGAACAGGATTCCTTGGGAATTTTCGAATTTAGTAGTGGTGGGAGGGGGAATACACCAAAAACTAGAAAATCATGTTCTTCAGCCAAAATACAATTTTTTCATTATAATAATACCTTTTAAAGGCCTTCCTTAGGCATTAACTATTACGCTGAAGTGATCTATTGTTGTTAAACAGAAGATTTGACACTCAAAAACTTTGTAACTCATCATTAAAACTGCTGCAGCAGTGGTAGGGAAATGAATAAAATAGGAAAAAAATTGAGAATAATTTAAAGCTCTTTGAGTTCATGATTAACACAGATTTTCAAATCAATAGTTGGAATGTTGTGAGGAAAAAATTGGAGATAGAAGAGTTATTTTGAAATGTTACACTTCAAAGCGGATATCACGAAATCTATGAGAGGTAGCCTAGAGGTTCCTTAGGCCTTAACTATTACGCTAAAGTGATCTATTGTTGTTAAACAGAAGATTTAACACTCAAAAACTTTGTCACTTATCATTAGAACTGCTGCAGCTGTGGTAGGGAAATGGATAAAATGGGAAAAACATACATCATTGTGAGAATAATTTAAAGCTCTATGAGTTCATGATTAACATAGATTTTCAAATCAATAGTTGGAAAGTTGTGAAGGAAGAAATTTAGATAGAAGAGTTTTTTTTAAATGTCACACTTCAAAGCGGATATCACGAAAACTATGAGAGGTAGCCTATGAAATAAATCTCACGAAAATGCAAATTTGTAAGCTTCATTTTTTTATCACATAATTATGTCCGTAAGACGCATTTTGTTCGAGATATATAACTCCTTAGAACATGGTGTTAGGGTAAGGGCTTTTGATAAGTTGACTCCCTAACTATCCGTAAAAGTACTGAGGGGTCAAAAATTGTGTTCCAAACTTCTCCTTCTTTCCTTTTTTTGAGCATTCGTTGCCTGGACTATTGTAGGGTCACATGAGGCGCTTTTTCAGTCGGCCGACAGGACAGGAATCTCTCAGATTGGCTGAGTGGTTTAGCGTATCCAGTGAGCTTACTGTCCAGCCAATCGGAGAGCTTCCTGTCCTGTTGTATATAAATCAAATATACACATACCGGTAATATATTAATTCCGGTAACCCCTGAACTGTTTATGATTCTGAAAGCAATTGTGGGCGAATGACTGTTGCTTACATCTGAATTGTATCTATTGTCTATGAATGGATAAATAAATAAATTTGTTCCCCACATAGCGAGTTTCCTCTCGGAAGAAGATTATTGCTAGCGAAAGATACATTTTTACCGCCATCTTGTTTTTTTTCATGATGATAAACATTTCTTTGATCGCCATCATGAATATTCTCTTTCTACATTATAATTACGAAGACATTGATACCATTTCCAAGTCTACATACCTACAAGGAGTCATGAGATACACACTTTTCCAATTGTCATGTTTGGCTTATGGTGGAAAAAGCGTGTTCTCCGCTGTAAACAGTAATTTTCTCTCTTTTTCCGATGACGCTCCAGCCGTGGAATATGGACTTACAGCCTTCAACAAGATGTCTATTAGTGTATGTCTACTGCAAATACATTTGGAGGGTGGAAAGTGGTATATTGCCCTCGAAAAATGTATGTTTCAAGATTTTGAAGTTAAATTAATCATGAAAAGAGTAGGCTACTCCAAATGAGACGGTTTTCTGTAATATATTTTTGGTTAATTCTAAACACTTTTTTGATAGAATAAATCGGATATCTCTCACAATAACTGATAAGCAAGCGATATAAAAATCCTGTCAATAATGACTGCAATTTTGAATTTGGCTTCTTGTAACGAAGAGATTGATACCATTTGCAAGTCTCTATCTTGAAGTAGTCATGGAAAAATCGATTTTATAGTTC